>NC_052147.1:3393557-3433677 GCF_902713615.1 Scyliorhinus canicula
GTCAGCACCTTCAGGAGAGGAGGGGGAGTCTGTACCACAGTGAGAGTCAGCACCTTCAGGAGAGGAGGGGGGAGTCTGTACCCCAGTGAGAGTCAGCACCTTCAGGAGGGGTGTGGGTGGGGGATGTGGGGAAATGGGAAGGTGACTGAACGGTGAGCAAAGAAATGGTGAAAGTTCTTTTCTCTGTGGCTTGTGATGGGATTGTTTTGATTTGATCTCTTTCTATGGTTCCAGGTGGATACATGTTAACCAGGACATTACAGAGCAGCTTTACGCAGCGCGCACCGCGTACCAGCTCTGGGGGCAGTTCCGTGATATCTACCAGTCCACCCTGGCCAAGGTGCGGGCCATTGAGGAGAGGAGCAGACATTTGCTAATCGAGCTTTCCCTGGAGGACAGTGCCCAGGAGAAACTGCAAACTCAGCTTGTGGAGACACAGGTGGGAATCTGAGAAACCTGTCCGATTGTGGAGTTTACTGTCTGTAAATCACCGAATATCGCCTGTTTATTTGCAATCAGCAGGGCCTCCCAATGTGCAGCTTCTGTGCTGTGTGTTCCCAGGGAACGGGAATCCGATTGACATTCTGGACGGTTCGAAAAGTTTCTTTGTCCCAGAAAGCCAACTGGTTTGTTAATAACCTTTGGGGCAGAATCCTGCTGCCCTTCCACAGTCTCAGCTTCTACCTGACTCCTGTCCCCACACCAACCAGCCCACAGAGGTGACTGAGCAAGATACTGTTGTGTCAATTCTTTGTTTTCCGCCCTATTAAGGGGCAATTTAGCACGGCCAATCCACCTACCCGGCACATCTTTGGGTTGTGGGGGTGAGACCCACACAGACACGGGGAGAATGTGCAAACTCCACACCGACAGAGACCCAGAGCCGGGATCGAACCTGGGACCTCGGCGCGTGAGGCAGCAATGCTAACCACTGCGCCACTGCACCACCTGTCAGTTGTATTCATTCAAGAGCAACTAATGAATGGTCAGTGATGTTGGCTTGTCACTGACTCTCATAAAAATCTGAAATTGAGAACTGTTTATTCGGTGATTCCTGCACAGTCGAATGGCCTCCCTCACACACTGTTGAAACTTGAACATGGAGAGGCTGCAGGTACTGCTCCCTGCTGGGATACAGGCTGTGGGTATTGCTCCCTGCTGGGGTACAGGCTGTGTGGGTATTGCTCCCTGCTGGAATACAGGCCTGGAAACTGCTCCCTGCTGGGATACAGGCCGCAGGTACTGCTCTCTGCTGCGATACAGGCTGCAGGTACTGCTCTCTGCTGGGGTACAGGCAGCAGGTACTGCTCTCTGCTGGGATACAGGCTGCAGGTACTGCTTTCTGCTGGGGTACAGGCCGCAGGTACTGCTCTCTGCTGGGATACAGGCTGCAGGTACAGCTCTCTGCTGGGATAGAGGCCGCAGGTACTGCTCTCTGCTGGGATACAGGCTGCAGGTACTGCTCTCTGCTGGGATACAGGCTGTGGTTACTGCTCTCTGCTGGGATACAGGCTGTGGGTACTGCTCTCTGCTGGTGTACAGGCTACAGGTACTGCTCTCTGCTGGGATACAGGCTGTGGGTACTGCTCTCTGCTGGGATACAGGCCGCAGGTACTGCTCTCTGCTGGGATACAGGCCGCAGGTACTGCTCTCTGCTGGGATACAGGCCGCAGGTACTGCTCTCTGCTGGGATACAGGCTGTGGTTACTGCTCTCTGCTGGTGTACAGGCCGTAGGTACTGCCCTCTTCTGGGATACAGGCAGCAGGTACTGCTCTCTGCTGGGATAGAGGCCGCAGGTACTGCTCTCTGCTGAGGTACAGTCTGTGGGTCCTTCTCTCTGCTGGGGTACAGTCTGTGGGCCCTGCTCTCTGCTGGGGTACAGTCTGTGGGTCCTTCTCTCTGCTGGGGTACGATGGGCCGAGTTCCCAGGCCGATGGGCCGAGTTCCCAGGCTTTTACGGCCGTTTTCACGAACGCAAACACACCTGCTCTCACCGTTCGTGAAGACGGCCGCAAAGTGCCGTTCTGGAGAACCATGGCACCGATTGGCACGGCCGCACCACGGCCTTGTCAAGGGTGGCATGGGCCCGCGATCGGTGCCCACCGATACCCGCGCACTCTTTGTTCCTCCGCCGCCCCGCTGGATCGGTCCGCGGGGCGGCTGAGGGGCATGACGGCCCGCGCATGTGCGGGTTTCCCGCATATGCGTGATGACATCATCTGCGCATGCGCGGATTGGAGCCGTCAGCCGCCGTTACCCTTGGCGCGCGGGCTTAGCGAAGTTCGCTAAGCCCGCGATGCCGAGGTTCACGGGGCCCCGCTGCTAGCCCCGCCCGGGGGGGAGAATCGGGTCCCGGGAGGGGGCGCGGAGGCTGCCGGGAAACACGGCCAGTTTCACGGCAGCCTTTACGACTCTCCGTATTTGCGGAGAATCGCGCCCAAGGGCATTTCTTCAGTGTGGTTTTTTTATTGATCCTCATTGATGTTGTTTAATATGTGAACAGGAATCGCTAAGAGATCTCCGGGTTCTGCAGGAGGATGTGTTACAGGTGGGCGGAGCTGCAGATGCCTTGGCCACGAGGATGGACAGTGTGACGTGTGTAGCCCTTCAATCGCACTGTCGGTATCTGTCAGGGAAAGTGGCCAATCTGGAACAGTTACTGTCCGGGAAGAAAGCAGACATTGAGGTAAAATCAGCAACAGCTGACCAGGCTGTACATTCAAGTGAGGAGCTGGGAATACATGATTTTATATATAATGGTTATGATCTCACACGCTGCCACACTGTTCTATATAACCCCCCCCCCCCCAACTATAAATCACACACGTTACGGGCTTGATTTAACCGGAACAATCTGTCTGCTTTTGGGATGTTTGGGGGGGGGGGGGTTTGTGCAAGTGCAGCCCGAGATTCACCCCCCCCCTTTTTTCAAAGGCGCGTTGCCGGTTTTCTTGACCTTGGGAAGTATTTCTCCGCTGAGCCACATGGAGCCATTTCCTAGACAGGCCCAGCAAGAAAGGCTCCTCGCCAATCAGGGATCCAGAGAGAGAGATTCAACAGCCCTTTCCCGAGACCAAGTCGGGGCGGAGGGGCCGTTAAATCCTTCCCTGTATATTTATGTCACTGCAGTAATAATAATAATTATTGCCACAAGTAGGCTTACATTAACACTGCAATGAAGTTACTGTGAAAAGCCCCTAGTCGCCATATTCCGGCGCCTGTTCGGGTACACAGAGGGAGAATTCAGAATGTCCAATTCACCTAACAGCATGTCTTTCGGGACTTGTGGGAGGAAACCGGAGCACCCGGAGGAAACCCACACAGACACAGGGAGAACGTGCAGACTCCGCACAGACAGTGACCCAAGCTGGGAATCGAACCTGTAATCGAACCGGAGCCCCCGGAGGAAACCCACGCAGACACGGGGAGAACGTGCAGACTCTGCACAGTGACCCAAGCCAGGAATGGAACTGTGCTAACCACTGTGCTACCGTGCTATCCCCAATACTATTATATATAGCACCATTTTATATAATCATTTAATTTCTTTTGCTATTTTTTGTGTTATTTATAATGGTAATTTATATAGCTAATAGATCATAGAATTTACAGTGCAGAAGGAGGCCATTTGGCCCATCGAGTCTGCACCAGCTCTTGGAAAGAGCACCCTACCCAAGATCTACACCTCCACCCTATCCCCATAACCCAGTAACCCCACCCAACACTAAGGGCAATTTTGGACACTAAGGGCAATTTAGCATGGCCAATCCACCTAACCTGCACATCTTTGGACTGTGGGAGGAAACCGGAGCTCCCGGAGGAAACCCACGCACACACGGGGAGAACGTGCAGACTCCGCACAGAGTGACCCAAGCCGGAATCGAACCTGGGACCCTGGAGCTGTGAAGCCATTGTGCTATCCACAATGCTACCGTGCTGCCATATATATATGGTATATTTGTGGTAACTATTCATTATACACAATACCTAGGGGGCAGCACGGTGGCGCAGTGGTTAGCACTGCTGCCTCACGGCGCCGAGGTCCCAGGTTCGATCCCGGCTCTGGGTCACTGTCCGTGTGGAGTTTGCACATTCTCCCTGTGTCTGCGTGGGTCTCACCCCCACAACCCAAAGATGTGCAGGTTAGATGGATTGGCCATGCTAAATTGCCCCTTAATTGGAAAAAATGAATTGGGTACTCTAAATTTATAAAACAAATTATACACAATACCTCCCTCCAGGCATTACTATAGGCAGATATATTTATATAACCATTATTCAGAACTCCCCCCCCCCCCCCCCCCCCCCCCGGCTACACTGGGGAATCACTGATGTTATAGGGGTTGACCACACCCCTTGTCAGGGGCTGAGAAATGCTGCTGCTACCACTTGTGTTAATGGAGTGGTTTCCGCCCTCTACATTAACCATCTCCCTGTGATAGGACCTGATGGAGCAGCACGAGCAATTCCACAAGTGCCTTCATACCCTGGAAACTCTGGTGAATGAGTCAGAGGAGGTTCTGAAATCGGAGGACCCCGGACCAGAGCAGGTGGAAGGATTCTGCCTGGAGACATTGAAGGTATGTGCGACTGCCCTCGCCCAGTGCAACTCTTACCCCATTCTTAATAACCAGAATGCCTTCCCTTCCCACTCCCCACCCATTACCTCCTGGTGTTCCCCCCCCAGGATCTAACCTCGGTGACAACATCCTAAAGCGGAGTCAGTTTTCACATGTGTACCGATGACACCCAGCTCAACCTCGTGGCCGCCTCTCCCCATTCCTCAACTTGCTATTGAATTATCAAACTGCCTATCCAACATCCAGAGCTCGAGGAGAAACTCATCCAATAAAACACTGGAAAGTCCGAAGCCATTGTTCCTGGTCCCCACTCCAAACTCCACTTCCTCGTTACCGACTCCATCCCTAGCTGTCCTCACTCTCTCGGGCTGAAGCAGATCGATGGCAATCCTGGTCTCCGCATTTGACCCAACTCCTGACACACAGCCACTGATGCTAAATGAGTGAGAAACTCCCTCCCAGAGTGGCTGCAATAACCCCCCCTCCCAGAGTGGCTGCAATAACCCCCCCTCCCAGAGTGGCTGCAATAACCCCCCCTCCCAGAGTGGCTGCAATAACCACCCCCCCCCCCCCCCCCCCCCTCAGCTACAGCCCGTTTCTCTGCAATTGTGTCTTTGTTCCAGGGCCACCTGCTGAAGTTGAGCAGCAACTCACTGCGCCTGGAGGCTTTGAAACACCTCAGCTCCCAGCTGCCACTCAGCGACCTGGACTACAGAAGGGTTCAGGGTCTGCACCAGCGGTGGGAACAGGCTCGAGTGACAGCACGGGACCAATGCAGGTATTGTGAACACAGCCGGCTCCTGCCCCACTGCCTCCTGCGGCTCAGATCCACCAGAGCGGAACCTGGGGGGAGAAAGGATTCAATTCCAAGAGTCGCTTCCAAGAATCAAAGGAGGGCGGCTGGTCCAAGTGGCAGGGTCTCTGGGTGGGGGTCTCCCCCCCCCCCCCCCCCCCCCCCAAATAGGAAGAAACTAACTGCCTCTAGTCTGTTCCACCAATCAGCCATAGAACATAGACCATACAGTGCAGATGGAGGCCATTTGGCCCATCGAGTCTGCACCAGCCCACTTAATCCCTCACTTCCACCCTATCCCCATAACCCAAATAACCCCTCCTAACCTTTTTGGTCACTAAGGGCAATCCACCTAACCTGCACGTCTTTCGATGATGGGAGGAAACCGGAGCACCCGGAGGAAACCCACGCAGACACGGGGAGAACGTGCAGACTCCGCACAGACAGTGACCCACCAGGGAATCCTGGGACCCTGGCGCTGTGAAGCAACAGTGCTAACCACTGTGCTACCGTGCTGCCCAAAGTCAGATCCTGGCTTACTGTAACTCCGTTTAGTCATCTTCACCTGTAACTATTATCATGGGCTGTCTCACTCCCTGTAATCAGTATTATACAGAAGGAAGTGTGTCTTTTCTCACACTCGGAGAGTGAATCGCAATTAAACAATTCAGCAGCAAGTTTTTAAAATAAAAAAAGGTTATTTATTCTCGCACACTTACATAATATCTCACACTCGGTCTCACCAACGTGCGTATACACATAAATATTAGATACAGTTAAAGATGGTGCACTTTTACAGATTACAGTTAATTCAGTCTCTGATTTGCAATTTACAGTGGCAGGCCTGTGGTTTCTTGAAAGAGTTTGATGATTTAAAGTTAAACTGAGGGCCGTGTAAAGTGAAGGGTTCACAGCAGGTTGTGAGATTTCTTGTAGTTGAATATCTAGGATGTTGGTTCTCAAATGAACTTTGAAACTGGAACAGGTTAACTGTTTTGGCTGCATGATGACTCACAGCTCAAGTACAGTCTGGTCCTCAGACTGATGGGTCTACTGGTTCCTGGGGTAATAAGGGTGTAGTCCCCAAATTCTGAGGTCCGTACAGTCTAATTTGGATGGGAAAGTGCCATTGTGATAGAATGGAACATTGATAGTGGCCATTGAGTTTGGATTTTCCCTTGTGTCCAGTATGAAACATGGAGACGAGCTGTCTAGAAACTTCATGGTCTTTAGATGTTGGCCCATCCTGAAACAATGAGAGGTGTGAATTCCACAAATGTCTGTGATATACCTACACTGATGTCCGTATTTAATTAGGTATTACCTGGAGATTTGATATTCCTGCAATCCAAATAAAAAAGTCACCTGGATTGCAGCAGCCATTTTAACTGTATATTTGTCAGTAATGTTTACCAGTATTGACTGAAAGTAATACTCTGACATGGCTGATCTGGGCACACCACCATTAATACCCAACAAACATCTACCAAACTCATGTTTAGAGTCATTCTCCTCCAACCTCACCCCCTCCCTATCTCTGGAATCTCCTCCAGCCTCACCCCCTCCCTATCTCTGTAATCACCTCCAGCCTCACCCCCTCCCTATCTCTGTAATCTCCCTCAACCTCACCCCCTCCCTATCTCTGTAATCTCCCCCAGCCTCACCCCCTCCCTATCTCTGTAATCTCCCTCAGCCTCACCCCCTCCCTATCTCTGTAATCTCCCTCAACCTCACCCCCTCCCTATCTCTGTAATCTCCTCCAGCCTCACTCCCTCCCTATCTCTGTAATCTACGCCAGCCTCACCCCCTCCCAATCTCTGTAATCTCCTCCAGCCTCACTCCCTCCCTATCTCTGTAATCACCTCCAGCCTCACCCCCTCCCTATCTCTGTAATCTCCCTCAACCTCACCCCCTCCCTATCTCTCTAATCTCCTCCAGCCTCACCCCCTCCCTATCTCTGTAATCACCTCCAGCCTCACCCCCTCCCTATCTCTGTAATCTCCCTCAACCTCACCCCCTCCCTATCTCTGTAATCTCGCTCAGCCTCATCCCCTCCCTATCTCTGTAATCTCGCTCAGCCTCATCCCCTCCCTATCGCTTTAATCTCCTCCAGCCTCGCTCCCTCCCTATCTCTGTAATCTCCCTCAACCTCACCCCTTCCCTATCTCTGTAATCTCCTCTAGCCTCCCTCCCTCCCTGTCTCTGTAATCTCCTCCAGCCTCACTCCCTCCCTATCTCTACAATCTCCTCCAGCCTCACTCCCTCCCTATCTCTGTAATCTCCCTCAACCTCACCCCCTCCCTATCTCTGTAATCTCCCTCAACCTCCCTCGCTCCCTATCTCTGTAATCTCCCTCAACCTCACCCCTCCCTATCTCTGTAATCTCCCCCAGCCTCACTCCCTCCCTATCTGTAATCTCCCCCAGCCTCACCCCCTCCCTATCTGTAATCTCCCCCAGCCTCACCCCATCCCTATCTCTGTAATCTGCTCCAACCTCACCCCCTCCCTATCTCTGTAATCTCCCTCAGCCTCACCCCCTCCCTATCTCTGTAATCCCTCAGCCTCACTCCCTCCCTATCTCTGTAATCTCCTCCAGCCTCACCCCCTCCCTATCTCTGTAATCTCCCTCAGCCTCACCCCCTCCCTATCTCTGTAATCCCTCAGCCTCACTCCCTCCCTATCTCTGTAATCTCCTCCAGCCTCACCCCCTCCCTATCTCTGTAATCTCCCTCAGCCTCACCCCCTCCCTATCTCTGTAATCTCCTCCAGCCTCACCCCCTCCCTATCTCTGTAATCTCCTCCAGCCTCACCCCCTCCCTATCTCTGTAATCTTCTCCAGCCTCACTCCCTCCCTATCTCTGTAATCTCCTCCAGCCTCACCCCCTCCCTATCTCTGTAATCTCCCTCAGCCTCACTCCCTCCCTATCTCTGTAATCCCCTCCAGCCTCATCCCCTCCCTATCGCTGTAATCTCCCTCAGCCTCACTCCCTCCTTATCTCTGTAATCTCCTCCAGCCTCATCCCCTCCCTATCTCTGTAATCTCCCTCCGCCTCACCCCCTCCCTATCTCTGTAATCCCTCAGCCTCACTCTCTCCCTATCTCTGTAATCCCTCAGCCTCACTCCCTCCCTATCTCTGTAATCTCCCTCAGCCTCACCCCCTCCCTATCTCTGTAATCTCCTCCAGCCTCACCCCCTCCCTATCTCTGTAATCTCCTCCAGCCTCATCCCCTCCCTATCTCTGTAATCTCCCTCAGCCTCACCCCCTCCCTATCTCTGTAATCTCCCTCCGCCTCACCCCCTCCCTATCTCTGTAATCCCTCAGCCTCACTCCCTCCCTATCTCTGTAATCTCCTCCAGCCTCACTCCCTCCCTATCTCTGTAATCTCCTCCATACTCACTCCCTCCCTGTCTCTGTAATCTCCTCCAGCCTCACCCCCTCCCTATCACTGTAATCTCCCTCAGCCTCACCCCCTCCCTATCTCTGTAATCTCCCTCAGCCACACCCCCTCCCTATCTCTGTAATCTCCTCCAGCCTCACTCCCTCCCTATCTCTGTAATCCACTCCAGCCTCATCCCCTCCCTATCTCTGTAATCTCCCTCCGCCTCACCCCATCCCTATCTCTGTAATCCCTCAGCCTCACTCCCTCCCTATCTCTGTAATCTCCCTCAGCCTCACTCCCTCCCTATCTCTGTAATCGCCCTCAGCCTCACCCCCTCCCTATCTCTGTAATCTCCCTCAGCCTCACTCCCTCCCTATCTCTGTAATCTCCTCCAGCCTCACCCCCTCCCTATCTCTGTAATCTCCCTCAGCCTCACTCCCTCCCTATCTCTGTAATCTCCCTCAGCCTCACTCCCTCCCTATCTCTGTAATCTCCCTCAGCCTCACTCCCTCCCTATCTCTGTAATCTCCCTCAGCCTCACTCCCCTCCCTATCTCTGTAATCTCCTCCAGCCTCACTCCCTCCCTATCTCTGTAATCTCCTCCAGCCTCACTCCCTCCCTATCTCTGTAATCTCCCTCAACCTCACTCCCTCCCTATCTCTGTAATCTCCCTCAGCCTCACTCCCTCCCTATCTCTGTAATCTCCTTCAGCCTCACCCCCTCCCTATCTCTGTAATCTCCCTCAGCCTCACCCCCTCCCTATCTCTGTAATCTCCTCCTGCCTCCCTCCCTATCTCTGTAATCTCCCTCAACCTCACTCCCTCCCTATCTCTGTAATCTCCCTCAACCTCACCCCCTCCCTATCTCTGTAATCTCCTCCAGCCTCACTCCCTCCCTATCTCTGTAATCTCCCTCAACCTCACTCCCTCCCTATCTCTGTAATCTCCCTCAGCCTCACTCCCTCCCTATCTCTGTAATCTCCTTCAGCCTCACCCCCTCCCTATCTCTGTAATCTCCCTCAGCCTCGCTCCCTCCCTATCTCTGTAATCTCCTTCAGCCTCACCCCCTCCCTATCTCTGTAATCTCCCTCCAGCCTCACCCCCTCCCTATCTCTGATTCCGGCCTGTCCAGTGTTCCTGATTTGAATTCCTCCCCATTGTGGACTAGCATTCCGCTGCCTGAGGCCACGCTCTGGAATTCCCTCCGGAATTCCCTCCGGAATCCTCTCCAGTTCACTTTCTGCTCCAAACCGCACTCCCCATTTCCCAATATCTTGCCCTGTGGCTTTGGTGTGGAGTTTTGCTTTGAGCCTCCTGGAGAGTTTAATGAGAAGTCTTCCTGTCTAAATGCGGTTGTAGTTAAACCATAAAGTTTGCTGGGCTGGAACTGGTGGCTGTTTATTGTGGATAATCGCTGTCCTTTGTGGTTTCAGTAAGCTGCAGGCTGCTATGCTGCAAGAGCTGAGCTTTGGTCAGAAGTGTCAGCAATGGAGACGGTTTCTGGAGAAGATGGAGGCGACGCTGACGGTTGATATTGCCAGCAGGTCCGAAGGGCTGGAAGAACAACAGGAAACTCACGAGGTGAGGTCAGCCCCCCCCCCCCCCCCCCCCCATGGGCCTCTGGGTTACTGGCCCAGTGATGTCACCCCTCCACCTCCGTCTCACTCCCTCCCTCCCTCCCACCCGAGTTCACTGTACCCCTGTCGCAGGGTAGACATGTTTGTGCCTTAAAGGAGCAGCTAACGCGGCTGCTGTGGTTCCTACATTATAACGGTGGGCGGCACAGTCGCACAATGGTTAGCACTACTGCCTCATAGCGTCAGGGTCCCAGGTTCGATTCCTGGCTTTGGTCACTGTCTGTTAGCACGTTCTCCCCGTGTCTGCATGGGTTTCCTCCGGGTGCTCCGGTTTCCTCCCTCAAGTCCTGAAAGATGTGGAGGTTCGGTGGATTGTCAACACTAAATTACCCTCAGTGTCCAGGGATGGGCAGGTTAGGTTATAGGGAGAGGGTGGGGCGCACAAAGTTGGGTGCTCATTCAGAGGGCTGGGGCTGACTAAATGGGCTGAATGGCCTCCTTCTGCACTGTCGGGATTCTGTGACTTCAAAAGTACTTCATTGGCTGTAGAGTGCTTTGGGATGTGCCGAGGTTTATTAAGGTGCTATAGAAATGCAAATCTGGCTGAACTACTTCAGCAGACGGCTCGGTATGGTCTGTTTATTGCAGCGCTGCAAGGGACGGCTGTGGGGGGGGGGGGATTGTGAGCTGGGGGGGGGATTGTGAGCTGGGGGGGGGGATTGTGGGGTGGGGTGGGGGGGATTGTGAGCTGGGGGTGGGGGGTGGGGGGGATTGTGAGCTGGGGGGGGATTGTGGGGTGGGGTGGGGGGGGATTGTGAGCCGGGGTGGGGGGGGGATTGTGAGCTGGGGGTGGGGGTGGGGGGGATTGTGAACTGGGGGGGGATTGTGGGGTGGGGGTGGGGGGGATTGTGAGCTGGGGGTGGGGGTGGGGGGGATTGTGAACTGGGGGGGGATTGTGGGGTGGGGGTGGGGGGGATTGTGAGCTGGGGGTGGGGGGTGGGGGGGATTGTGAGCCGGGGGTGGGGGGGATTGTGAGCTGGGGGTGGGGGGCAGGATTGTGAGCTGGGGTTGGGGGGGATTGTGAGCTGGGGTTGGGGGGGATTGTGAGCTGGGGGTGGGGGGCAGGATTGTGAGCTGGGGGGGGATTGTGAGCCGGGGGTGGGGGGTGGGGGGGATTGTGAGCTGGGGGTGGGGGGGATTGTGAGCTGGGGGTGGGGGGCAGGATTGTGAGCTGGGGGTGGGGGTGGGGGGGGATTGTGAGCTGGGGGTGGGGGTGGGGGGGATTGTAGGGTGGGGGTGGGGGGGGGGGGGTTGGGGGGGGATTGTGTGGTGGGTATGGTGGGGTGGGGGGGATTGTGGGGTGGGGTGGGGGGATTGTGAGCCGGGGGTGGGGGGGATTGTGAGCCGGGATTGTGGGGTGGGGTGGGGGGATTGTGAGCCGGGGGTGGGGGGGATTGTGGGGTGGGTTTGGGGAGCCTGGCTTTAGGAGCTAACCGGACTGTTAACGTTATCTCTGCTCCTGTTGCAGATTTTGCAGACGGAGGTTTCCATTGCGCATCAGATCTTGGATTCGGTTGTTCACGAGGCACGGAACCTGCTCCCGAGGGGTGATGACCAGGAGAGGTGAGGTATTGTCTGTGTGGGGGCAATAATCCCTTTCGTTGCCAGCTAGACATTCCCGTGACGGAGTGGAAATGGGATCCGGGAAAATCGGAAAAACTTTTCTTTATAACAATGTCCTTTTTCCCCAGGAGCACTTTCATCCTGAAACTCTCCGGGCTGTGGGAGCGCTGGCACAGACTGGTCCGGAAAGTCCACCAACGCCAAGACTCCATCTGTACCCTTGCCAACCAGTGGCGCTGCTACAGAAACTCCAGAGCCAAACTACAGAAACTGCTCACCAACACATCAAAGCAGCTGCAGAACATGGCTGAGCGGAGCTGTTATGATCTGCAGCAGCTCTCGGAGCTGGCTGAGGATGTGAAGGTTCGTGACTCAATTGAAGTGTTCGAGGGGAAATATAAAAATGCAAATAGACCTGTTCCTTGGTGGGGATTTGCTGCCGTGAATGGTGTTGGACAATTAAACAACTCACTGGAGGAGGAGGCTCCACAACTATCCCCATCCTCATTGATGGAGGGGCCCAGCACATTTATGCAAAAGACAAGGCTGAGGCATTCGCAACAATCTTCAGCCAGAAGTGCCGAGTGGATGATCCATCTCAGTCTCCTCCGGAGGTCCCCAGCATCACAGATTCAGTATTCAGCCAATACGATTCACTCTGTGATATCAAGAAACATAGAACAGTACAGCACAGAACAGGCCCTTCGGCCCTCGATGTTGTGCCGAGCAATGATCACCCTACTCAAACCCACGTATCCACCCTATACCCGTAACCCAACAATCCCCCCATTAACCTTACACTACAGGCAATTTAGCATGGCCAATCCACCTAACCCGCACATCTTTGGACTGTGGGAGGAAACCGGAGCACCCGGAGGAAACCCACGCACAGAGGGGGAGGACGTGCAGACTCCGCACAGACAGTGACCCAGCCGGGAATCGAACCTGGGACCCTGGAGCTGTGAAGCATTTATGCTAACCACCATGCTACCCTGCTGCCCCTAAGAAATGGCTGAAGGCATGCTGGATGCTGCAAAGGCTCTGGGCCCTGACAATATCCCAGCAATAGGACTGAAGACTTGTGCTCTAGAACTTGCCGCACCCCTAGCCAAGCTGTTCCAGTGCAGCTACAACACTGGCATCTACCCGGCAATGTGGGAAAATGCCCAGGTATGTCCTGTACATAAGAAACAAGACAAATCCAACCCAGCTAACTATTCTTGCTGGGATATTGTCAGGGCCCATAGCCTTTGCAGTATCCAGTGCCTACTCCCCATCACCAGCAAAGTGATGGAAGGAGTCATTAACAGTGCTATCAACTGGCACTTACTCAGCAATAACCTGCTCACAGACGCTCAGTTTGGGTTCCGCCCAGGGCCACTCAGCTCCTGACCTCATTCCAGCCTTGGTTCAAACATGGACAAAGAGCTGAATGCCAGAGGTGATGTGAGAGTGACTGCCCTTGACATCAAGGCAGCATTTGACCGAGTGTGGCATCAAGCAGCCCGAGCTAAACTGGAGTCAATCAGGGGGGGGAAACTCTCCGCTGGTTGGAGACGTACCTTTAAAATTTACAGCAGCCAATTATTTTTATTTTTTCCGATTAAGGGGTAATTTAGCGCGGCCAATCCACCTACCCGGCACGTCTTTGGGTTGTGGGGGTGAAACCCACGCAAACACGGGGAGAATGTGCAAACCCCACATGGACAGTGACCCAGGGTCGGGATTCGAACTCAGCGCTGCAGTCCCAGTGCTAACCACTGGGCCGCATGCCACCCCTGGCTGGAGTCATACCTGGCATAATGAAAGATGCTTGTGGTTGCTGAGGGTCAGTCATCAGTGATGTCTCAGGGCATCGCTGCAGGAGCAGCCTCATCAATGACCTCCCTTCCACCATAAGGTCATGTTAACTCAGGGGTGGGCAAACTTTCCGTGCAAGGGCCACATTCAGAAATTCACAATTTTAAAGGGCCGCATAGTATATTAAGTAAAATAATTAATATTTAAAATAGCCAAAATAAAAGGTTTTTAAAGAAAAAAAAGCAATTAATTTTTATTAATTTTTAATTTTAAAGTAGAAACTTTGCATGAAACACGTGTTGTGCCGAGCAATGATCACCCTACTCAAGTCAACGTATCCACCCTATACCAGTAACCCAACAGCCCCCCCCCATTAACCTTAAAATAAAAAATAAAAAAATAAAAAAATAAAAAATATTTTTTTTATGACTTGATCTTGGTGGGCCGCATAAAGACCTTTGGCGGGCCGCATGCGGCCCACGGGCCGTAGTTTGCCCACCCCTGAGTTAACTCATGCTGCACTTTTTGACCTTCATTGAATTGTTTTGTTTGCTTCGAGTTAGGCTGCAAATGTTTCAAATGCATGCTTTGATTATTGCAAGCTGTACACTTTGTAATCTGAGGTTGTGATTGCAGTCTTACGATGGAATTCATTTTAAAAATGAATTTTGACATGGGCTGTAGTATTTACCTCAAAATGGCTAAATCAATAATCCTTTTACCTATCAGAAATAGTTGGTTTCCTTCAGGTGGGGAAAGAGAATTTCCATAGTGAGTTTGAGCTGGAAGGTCCTGCCTGAAAGTGGAAGCAGATTTAATCATTTCCAAAAGAGAATGAGAGAAATACTTGACCAGGAGAAATTTCAGAGTTCCTCAGGAAGAGTAGGGCCAAGTGGGATTTATTGGTATCTATTTCGAGGAGCTAGCAGGGGCACACTGGGCCGAATGGTCTCTTTCTCTGCTGTATCATTCCGCATATCCATCTGAAGAATGTTGATGTTTGGGGAAATGTTAATCAGTTTGTGTGATAACCTTAATGATTCTGTTTGTCTCCAAGCACCGAGAGAGGAATCTCCAGCACCATGAGCCCCGCTATGTACGGACACTGGAGCTGGGGAGAGAGCTCCTGTCAGCGGCTGACCCCACAACACAAACGTCGCTCGAAGGCCAACTCTCCCAGCTACAGCAGGCCTGGGAATCCACCAACCTCCAGCTAAAGGCCAAGATAACTCAACTGACCAACATCGAGAAGGTACACTCCATACCACCCTCCTCACTCACACCCACAGGCTGACCCTCACTCACACCCACAGACTGACCCTCCCTCCTCACTCACACCCACAGACTGACCCTCACTCACACCCACAGACTGACCCACCCTCCTCACTCACACCCACAGACTGACCCACCCTCCTCACTCACACCCACAGACTGACCCATCCTCCTCACTCACACCCACAGACTGACCCTCACACACCCCCACAGACTGACCCTCTCACACACCCACAGACTGACCCTCACTCACACCCACAGACTGACCCTCACTCACACCCACAGACTGACCCTCACTCACACCCACAGACTGACCCACCCTCCTCACTCACACCCACAGACTGACCCTCACTCACACCCACAGACTGACCCACCCTCCTCACTCACACCCACAGACTGACCCTCCCTCCTCACTCACACCCACAGACTGACCCTCCCTCCTCACTCACACCCACAGACTGACCCTCACTCACACCCACAGACTGACCCTCACTCACACCCACAGACTGACCCTCACTCACACCCACAGACTGACCCTCACTCCCACCCACAGACTGACCCACCCTCCTCACTCACACCCATAGACTGACCCTCACTCACACCCACAGACTGACCCTCACACACACCCACAGACTGACCCTCACACACACCCACAGACTGACCCTCACACACACCCACAGACTGACCCACCCTCCTCACTCACACCCACAGACTGACCCACCCTCCTCACTCACACCCACAGACTGACCCACCCTCCTCACTCACACCCACAGACTGACCCTCACTCACACCCACAGACTGACCCTCCCTCCTCACTCACACCCACAGACTGACCTCACTCACACCCACAGACTGACCCTCACTCACACCCACAGACTGACCCTCACTCACACCCACAGACTGACCCACCCTCCTCACTCACACCCACAGACTGACCCTCACTCACACCCACAGACTGACCCTCACTCACACCCACAGACTGACCCTCACTCACACCCACAGACTGACCCTCACTCACACCCACAGACTGACCCTCACTCACACCCACAGACTGACCCTCACACACACCCACAGACTGACCCTCACACACACCCACAGACTGACCCACCCTCCTCACTCACACCCACAGACTGACCCACCCTCCTCACTCACACCCACAGACTGACCCACCCTCCTCACTCACACCCACAGACTGACCCACCCTCCTCACTCACACCCACAGACTGACCCTCACTCACACCCACAGACTGACCCTCACTCACACCCACAGACTGACCCACCCTCCTCACTCACACCCACAGACTGACCCTCACTCACACCCACAGACTGACGCTCACTCACACCCACAGACTGACCCTCCCTCCTCACTCACACCCACAGACTGACCCTCCCTCCTCACTCACACCCACAGACTGACCCTCACTCACACCCACAGACTGACCCTCACTCACACCCACAGACTGACCCTCACTCACACCCACAGACTGACCCTCCCTCCTCACTCACACCCACAGACTGACCCTCACTCACACCCACAGACTGACCCTCCCTCCTCACTCACACCCACAGACTGATCCTCACTCACACCCACAGACTGACCCTCCCTCCTCACTCACACCCACAGACTGACCCACACTCCTCACTCACACCCACAGACTGACCCACCCTCCTCACTCACACCCACAGACTGACCCACCCTCCTCACTCACACCCACAGACTGATCCTCACTCACACCCACAGACTGACCCACCCTCCTCACTCACACCCACAGACTGACCCACCCTCCTCACTCACACCCACAGACTGACCCTCACTCACACCCACAGACTGACCCTCACTCACACCCACAGACTGACCCTCCCTCCTCACTCACACCCACAGACTGACCCTCACTCACACCCACAGACTGACCCTCCCTCCTCACTCACACCCACAGACTGACCCTCACGCACACCCACAGACTGACCCTCACTAACACCCACAGACTGACCCTCACTCACACCCACAGACTGACCCTCACTCACACCCACAGACTGACCCTCACTCACACCCACAGACTGACCCTCACTCACACCCACAGACTGACCCTCCCTCCTCACTCACACCCACAGACTGACCCTCACTCACACCCACAGACTGACCCACCCTCCTCACTCACACCCACAGACTGACCCACCCTCCTCACTCACACCCACAGACTGACCCTCACTCACACCCACAGACTGACCCTCACTCACACCCACAGACTGACCCTCACTCACACCCACAGACTGACCCTCACTCACACCCACAGACTGACCCTCACTCACACCCACAGACTGAGCCTCACTCATACCCACAGACTGACCCTCACTCACACCCACAGACTGACCCTCACTCACACCCACAGACTGACCCTCCCTCCTCACTCACACCCACAGACTGACCCTCACTCACACCCACAGACTGACCCTCACTCACACCCACAGACTGACCCTCACTCACACCCACAGACTGACCCTCCCTCCTCACTCACACCCACAGACTGACCCTCACTCACACCCACAGACTGACCCTCACTCACACCCACAGACTGACCCTCCCTCCTCACTCACACCCACAGACTGACCCTCACTCACACCCACAGACTGACCCTCACTCACACCCACAGACTGACCCTCCCCCCTCACTCACACTCACAGACTGACCCTCACTCACACCCACAGACTGACCCCCGCACACCCCCATCATCAAGGCAACAGAATTCCAAACAGTGTTGAATACAGGAGTTGAAGTTGTACAAGACATTGGTAAGGCCACACATGGAATACTGTGTTCAGTTCTGGGCACCCTATTATAGGAAGGATATTGTTAAACTAGAAAGAGTGCAGAAGAGACTGACGAGGATGCTACCAGGACTTTGATGGTCTGAGTTATAAGGAGAGGCCGGATAGGCTGGGACTTTTTTCCCTGGATTAGGGGGCTTAGGGATGATTTTATAGAGGTCTATAAAATATTGAGGGGCATGGATAAGGTAGATAGTCAACATCTTTTCCCAAAGGTAGAGGAGTCTAGAACTAGAGGGCAGAGGTTTAAGGGGAGAGATATAAAAGAGGCCAGAGGGGGAATTTCTTCACACAGAGGGTGGTGAGCATCTGGAATGGGCTGCCAGGGGCAGTGGTAGAGGCAGGTACAATGTTGTCCTTTAAAGCAGTTAGACAGTTACATGGGCAGGGTGGGTATAGAGGGATATGGGCCAAATGCGGCAAGTGGGACTAGCTTAGTGATAGAAACTGGGCAGCATGGACCAGCTGGGCCGAAGGGCCTGTTTCCATGCTGTAAAGAGCTATGACTCTGGAGTGGGGGATTCAGACCCAGATAGACATTCCCCCCCCCCCCCCCCCCCCACCCTCCCAGCTGGAGTGGTTAGGTTGTGAAGAGTTTGTTGGTTGACGGAGTGTGTCCAGGCTAGAGTTTAATGAGATATTGCACAGGACAGGTCCTCTTGAGCCTGTCGCATTTCTGTCACTTTAACTTTTAGTTATCCGTTTCCGAGTGGGAAAAATCCCAGTCACTTCAGGCCCTGTAACTGACCCAGGCTGACTGAAGAAAGAATTTATATAGCGCCACCCACCACCACAAGACCCTCCCAAATGCTTTCCGGTGAGTGAGCCCCTTTGACGTGTAATCTCTGCCATTAAGCAGGAAATTTGGGATTAGCGAAGCCGACAAACAGCAATGTGACGATGACCAGAGAATGATTTGTTCTGTTGGTTGTAAGATAAATATTGGCCTGGACACCATGGAAAGGAATCCTTCCACCCGAGAGATACGGATGGCTTTGTAACTTTGGGGACAGTCTGAATCCCTGCCATCCATCCACTATCCTGTGTCTCTGTGTTGCTCTGGACAGATGTGTGACAGATGTGGGCAGGAGGTCACTGAGTTGGGTGTCAGACTCGGAGAATTCGGAGCGGATATGAAGAAGGAGCTGCCCCAGTCCAGTGAAGACCTGAAGAGAGAGAAGAACAAACTCCAGGTAAGAGATCAATAAACAAACCGAGCATTGTGGAGGTACTCAGCAGGCCAGGCATTGGTGATGGAGAGCTGTTTCAGGTCTGTGCAAGGTTACTGTAGGGGAGATGGTGTTATTGTCCCAGGGAGATGGAGACTCAGGTTCGAATCCTACCCCGGCACATGGTGAAATTTGAATTTAGTAAAAATCTGGAATGCAAAGTCTGATTGTCGATTGGCATTTCAGAGGGTAGTTAAGAGTCAACCACATTCAGAGGGTGGCACGGTAGCACAGTGGTTAGCACTGTTTCTTCACAGCTCCAAGGTCCCAGGTTCGATTCCCGGCTTGGGTCACTGTCTGTGTGGAGTCTGTGTCTGCGTGGGTTTCCTCCGGGTGCTCCGGTTTCCTCCCACAGTCCAAAGATGTGCAGGTTAGGTGGATTGGCCGTGATAAATTGTCCCTTAATGTACAAAAAGGTTAGGTGGGGTTATGGGGATAGGGTTATGGGCTTAAGTGGGGTGCTTTTTCCTAGGCCAGTGCAGACTCGATGGTCTCTTTATGCATTGTAAATTCTATGATTCTAAGATGTGGAGATGCTGGCGTTGGACTGGGGTGAGCACAGTAAGAAGTCTTTCAACACCAGGTTAAAGTCCAACAGGTTTGTTTCAAACACGAGCTTTCGGAGCGCAGCTCCTTCCTCAGGTGAATGGGAAGGTGTGTTCCAGAAAATTTATATAGACAAAGTCAGAGATGCCAGACAATGCTTGGGAATGCGAGCATTTGCGGGTAATTCCACGTAATCCCCGCTTTGGAGATCTCTACTGCCTCCCGAAAATACACAAGGCCAACACACCAGGCTGTCCTATCATTTCAGGCAATGGGACCCTGTGTGAGAACCTCTCTGGGCACATCGAGGGCATCTTGAAACCCATCGTACAAGGTACGCCCAGCTTCTGCCGCGACACGACGGACTTCCTACAGAAACTCAGCACCCATGGACCAGTTGAACCAGGAACATTCCTCGTCACAATGGACGTCTCGGCACTCTACACCAGCATCCCCCATGACGACGGCATTGCTGCAACAGCCTCAGTACTCCACACCTGACAACTGCCAATCTCCAGACGTAATTCTGCAACTCATCCGCTTCATTCTAGATCAACGTCTTCACCTTTGACAACAAGTTCTTCATCCAGATGCACAGAACAGCCATGGGGACCAAATTCGCACCTCAATCTGCCCAATATCTTCATGCACAAGTTTGAACAAGACCTCCTCACCGCACAGGACCTTCAACCGACGTTATACACCAGATACATCGATGACAATTTTTTCCTTTGGACCCACGGCGAAGACTCACTGAAACGACTACACGATGACTTAGTAAGTTCCATCCCACCATCATAATCACCATGGACTACTCTCCAAAATCAGTTGCATTCTTGGACACACTCGTCTCCATCAAGGACGGTCACCTCAGCACTTTGCTTTACCGCAAGCCCACGGATAACCTCACGATGCTCCAGTTCTCCAGGTTCCACCCTAAACACATTAAAGAAGTCATCCCCTATGGACTAGCCCTCCGTATACACAGGATCTGCTCAGACGAGGAGGAGCGTAACAGACATCTACAGATGCTGAAGGATGCCGTTGTACGAACGGGATATGGCGCTCGACTCATCGATCGACAGTTCCAACGCACCACAGCAAAAAAACCGCACCGACCTCCTCAAAGACAAACACTGGACACAACTGACAGAGTACCCTTCGTCGTCCAGTACTTTCCCGGAGCGGAGAAACTATGATATCTTCTTTGCAGCCTTCAACACGTCATCGATGAAGATGAACATCTTTCCAAGGTCATCCCCACACCCCACTACTGGCCCTTCAAACAACCGCGCAACCTCAAACAAACCATTGTTTGCAGCAAATTACCCAGCATTCAGAACAGCAACCACGACACCACACAACCCTGCCATGGCAATCTCTGCAAGACATGCCAGATCATCGGCATGGATACCACCATTACACGTGGAAACACCACCCACCAGGTACGCGGTACATACTCGTGCGACTCGGCCAACGTTGTCTACCTCTTACGCTGCAGGAAAGGATGTCCCGAAGCGTGGTACATTGGCGAGACCATGCAGACGCTGCGACAACGGATGAACAGACATCGTGCGACAATCACCAGGCAGGAATGTTCCCTTCCAGTCAGAGAACACCAGCAGTCCAGGGCATTCAGCCTCTGATCTCCGGGTAAGCGTTCTCCAAGGCGGCCTTCAGGACGCGCGACAACGCAGAATCGCCGAGCAGAAACTTATAGCCAAGTTCCGCACACATGAGTGCGGCCTCAACCGTGACCTGGGATTCATGTAGCATTACATTCATCCCCCACCATCTAGCCTGGGCTTGCAAAATCCTACCAACTGTCCTGGCTTGAGACAATTCACATCTCTTTAACCTGGGGTTACCCCTCTCCCTGGATCTGTAATGATTTGATTACCTGCAAATGCTCGCATTCCAAGCATTGTCCGGCATCTCTGACTTTGTCTATATATATGTTTCTGGAACATACCTCTCCATTCACCTAAGGAAGGAGCAGTGCTCCAAAAGCTTGTGTTTGAAACAAACCTGTTGGACTTTAACCTGATGCTGTAAGACTTCCTATCTATGATTCTAAGATTCACATTGCTGTGGGTCTGGAGTCAGATGTAGGGCAGACCAGGTAAGGACGGCAGATTTCCTTCCCTCAAGGGCATTAGTGAACCAGTTAATGTTATTGTCATGGGAATGCCACTTTAAGAAATGTTTGTCTTCTCGAGTGGCTGCAGTGATGTCAGTGTGTGGGAGGAGCTGGGCTCTGGCTCTGCTTTTTGCTTTTGTTTTGAGCTGGAAGCTGTTTTTGCCTCTGAGTTTTAGTTTCAGTTGGAGAGCTGCATTCAAACCAAGGACGTGTATTTTGGTCTCTCTTTCTCTGCATGCTAAAGAATGTCTCCAGATCACTTGATGATTTCAAAGTAATACCTGTTTCTGTAAGGAATGCAAATCTACTGTCTTTGTTAAAAAGGGTGTTTGGCTTATGGATGTTGTTGGGAAAGTTACTAAGGGTTACCTGTAGAGTATTGTATCTTTGGGGGGAGTATCCATGTTGGTAGTTGCTGAGATGTTTACTGTGTGTTTATGAAATGTTAACTGGATTCATAGAATAAACATTGTTTTTGTTGAAAAATACTTTAGATCTCTGTTGCATCACAGCTATAAAGTGGGCCGTGTGCTCCCCATAACCAAAATCTATTAAAAGTTGTGGGTCAGGTGAACTCCATGATGTGCTTTGGGGTTCTCTAAACCCTGGCCCAAAATATTGTGACAATTGATATTTTCATAGTCACCATCTCTGAGACTAGCCTCTCATTCAAACCCCCCACTGACACAGGGTCAGCCTGGGTGGCTGGGTCACCAGCCCAGTGACATTACCACCACACCATTACTCTGAATCAATCCTCATCGTCACCAATCCCCTCCACTTCCTCACCGTTTGCCCATTACTACAGATAGCCGACACCGTCCACGCCCCGCGGACGGGGAGATGTGTAACTGCTTCTGTTTTGAATGGCAGGAGATGGGAGAACCATTGCGATTCTGGTCCAAGAGGCTCTCAGAGCTGGGCAGAGTGAAAGCCGACCTCAGCGAGCACCTTGTGCCATTTGCAGCCGCTGGATTCCAAGAAGAGGTGTCGATTCTGGAATGTCTGTGGGAGCAGTTGGATGTGACGGTACGTTCCTCCTGTTTAGGCAGCACAGCCACCGGACACGACACAGCCTCACCGTCTCCCCTGGCAACTGCCTCTGAGAAACACGGCTCACTTATCCAGCAAACTGGAGGCAATGGATGGCAATTAGTGGGAAAAGGTTTTTTATTAAAATATTTTTATTCAAGGCTTTTTACGGATATACATAAAAATATTAATCAAAACATGAACAGGAACCACAAGCCCCCAACCTTCCCTCATACCCACGACACCGTGCCCCCTCTTCCTAATTTGCCCCCCTTATCCCTCTTCACCCCCCCCCCCCTTAATCCTCCTTGAAGAAATCAATAAACGGTTTCCACCTCCGGCTGAACCCCTCTACCGACCCCCGCAGAGTGAACCTGACCTCTGACCTCCGGAATTCGGCCAGGTCGCTCACCCACACCGCAGCCTTCAGCGGCTCCCAGTCCCCCCAACACAACAGAATCTGTCTCCAAAACATCGGCCTCTCTTTTCCCCCTCCCGGATCTTCCGACACCCTAAATATCGCCATCTCGTGACCTGGGGCCACTCCCACAACCAAAATGGACATCACATCCGAGAACCCCTGCCAGAACCCCTCAGTCTTGGAAACGCCTACAACATGTGGACCCCCCCCCCCCCCCCCCCCCCCCCACCCCCAAAGAACCTGCTCATCCTCGCCACTGTCATGTGGGCCCGATGCACCACTTTAATCTGAATGAGGCTTAAACTCGCCCACAACGAGGACACGTTCACCCTCCGCAAAGCCACAGCCCCCCCGTCCCGGCCCCCACCTCCTCGCCCAACTCCTCCTCCCATTTGCATTGAATCTCCTCCACCAGAGCGCCCTCCCTCTCCATCAACTCGCTGTATATACCCGACACCCTCCCCTCCCCAATATCATCCTCCGACAACAACGTCTCCCCCCCCAACACCGGAGGCGGCATTCCGGGAAGGACAGCACTCTCCTCACAAACTTCCTCATCTGCCGGTACCTGAACCCGTTCCCTTTTTCCAACTCATAATCCCTCCAACTCCGCGGACGTACCCCTGATGGAGTACTCCCTGACGTACCCCACCCCCACCTGTCGCCACCCGCACTCCCGGACCCTCCCATCCAGCCCCGGCAGCACAAACCTGTGGTGGTCACCATACCGGTGCCCACAACGACGAGCCCACCACCCCGAAATGCTGCCCACACTGGCTCCACACCCGCAACACCGAAACCACCACTGGACTCGCGGAGTAACTGACTCCGTGGAGAGGGCGCCAACAGCAGTGCCCTCAAAACCATCCCCCTACCCGACACCACATCCATCCGCCCCCACACCGACCCCTCCTTCACCGCCCAGTTCCTCACCCTTGCAATGTTGGCTGCCGGAATGTCAATTCCCCAAACCTCCTCTCCTATCCTCGGGCATTGATCGGGAACACCTCGCTCTTCCCTTCTTTCACCAAAGCGAAAGGTCACGAAAGGGAGGGAGGCTGGGAATGGGAAGCGCTGATGGCAACAAATTCTGGCCTTGCCCTAGACACCCACATGAACAAATCATTGTTTGGCCAGTTCAGACGGAGGAGGAGTGACCATGTCTCTGGCCCAGAGAACTCAAGGCCGATGCAAACTGTTAGGGTGGAGGGCGGTCAGCGGGAATGGAGGGCGGTCAGCGGGAATGGAGGGCGGTCAGCGGGAATGGAGGGCGGTCAGCGGGAATGGAGGGCGGTCAGCGGGAATGGAGGGCGGTCAGCGGGAATGGAGGGCGGTCAGCGGGAATGGAGGGCGGTCAGCGGGAATGGAGGGCGGTCAGCGGGAATGGAGGGCGGGTCAGCGGGAATGGAGGGCGGTCAGCGGGAATGGAGGGCGGTCAGCGGGAATGGAGGGCGGTCAGCGGGAATGGAGGGCGGTCAGCGGGAATGGAGGGCGGTCAGCGGGAATGGAGGGCGGTCAGCGGGAATGGAGGGCGGTCAGCGGGAATGGAGGGCGGTCAGCGGGAATGGAGGGCGGTCAGCGGGAATGGAGGGCGGTCAGCGGGAATGGAGGGCGTTCAGCGGGAATGGAGGGCGGTCAGCGGGAATGGAGGGCGGTCAGCGGGAATGGAGGGCGGTCAGCGGGAATGGAGGGCGGTCAGCGGGAATGGAGGGCGGTCAGCGGGAATGGAGGGCGGTCAGCGGGAATGGAGGGCGGTCAGTTACTCGGCTAAGAGGGAGGAAGACAGAATGCAATGATGGGAAAATGAGTGTCCCGTTTGACGAGCAGTACTTCTGGAACGTTTTCCTGGTACAAACGCGAGTTGTGATGTGTAATGTTGGACTACCGGCCTCTCTGTCTCGGCTGCAGTTCCTCCTGTCTGATACAAAGTGCATTTATCTCTTTGCAGTAATGCACTAATTGGCTCTGTCCACTAATCCTGTAGGTGTCCTTGCGAAGATTGGAGATAAGTGACCGGCTCAAACAGTGGGTCGTGTTTAACACCAAGAACAAGCAGCTGGAGGACTGGCTCAAGCAGATGGAAGCTCGAGTCTCTCAGAACACAGGCAGTGGTGTGGAGGAGATGATCGAGAGGCTCCAGAAGGTGAGTGAGGGATTCTTTATCATTGGTCTTTGCTGAGTTAGTTTTAATTAAATTCATTCTCGGGGATCTGGGTACCGCTCGCTAAGTCAGCATTTATTGTTCATTGCTAATTGCCCCTGGGAAGGTGGGTGGTGAGCTGCCTTCTTGAACCGCTGCAGTCCCTGAGGTGTAGGTACACCCACTGTGCTGTTAGAGAGGGAATTCCAGGATGTTGCCCCAGCGACAGTGAAGGAACGGCCGATATATTTCCAAGTCAGGGTGGTGAGTGACTTGGAGGGGAACCTCCAGGTGGTGGGGTTCCCAGGTATCTGCTGCCCTTGTCCTTCTAGCTGGTAGAGATCATGGGATTTTTTTTCCAATTAAGGGGCAATTTAGCGTGGCCAATCCACCTACCCGGCACATCTTTGGGTTGTGGGGGTGAGACCCACACAGACACGGGGAGAATGTGCAAACTCCACACAGACAGTGACCCAGAGCCGGGATCGAACCCGGGTCCTCGGCGCCGTGAGGCAGCGGTGCTAACCACTGCATCACTCCGCCGCTCGCTCAGAAAATTATACGGATAGATTGGATGATATTGGCCAGTATCTCCTTGGGTTTAGAGAATTGTGAGGTGATGTAATTGACTTGGTTCTGAAAGGTTGCAGCTGGATGGAAGAGTTGGAACTGGGCTGAATGTGTCTGTTCTGTGAGCTGTGCCTCAGTTTGAGGTGATTGTCTGTGATTCCCGTTTCAGGATTGTATGGGGGAAATTAAACTCTACAACAGGAACAAAGACCAGCTGTCACAGCTGGGTGGAGAGCTGATCAAAGCCAGCGACACGTCGAAGGCCCCTGAGATCGACAACAAACTTCATCTCATCAATAGCCACTGGCAGCACCTCCTCGAAGTGATTGAGGCCAGGTAAAGGGGTGGGCAAGGGGCAAGGGGGCAAGGGGAGGAGCTGATGGAAGGGCTAACTGAGTGGGAGAGGTGGAGAGCAGAAAGGGACGAGGCAAGAGAGAGGTGTGACTGCAATGGGGTGTGGGTGGGGTGAGGCCGTATGATTCCACCATGATCACACCACCTTACATGCTTTACAATTTGTCAGGTGACACAGCATTGAAGCTGGCCCCAGTTTAGAGAGAGAAAAATCAAACCAACCCACCAATCACCTACCTGCTATCTAATTAATGTCTCTGGGATTCTGACACTCCTGCTCCCTCTCCCTCCTTATTTTATAGACTAGCACCTCCCACACTGCACCAAATTCTCAACCCAACATACCAGCTCTTCGAAAGAACTATCCAATTAGTCCTATTCTCCTTTTGTCCCCATAACCCTGTAATTTTTGTGTTTGTCAGTATTTATCAAGTTCCCTTTGAAAGTTGCTGCCAAATCTGCTTCCACCTCCCTTTCAGATACCACATTCCAGACTGTGTAAAATAACGGGCTGAATTTCCTTTTGCTTCTTTTGTCAGTCGCTTTAAAGCTGACTCTTCTGGTTGCCACAGTGACACAGTGGTTAGCACTGCTGCCTCTCAGCACCAGGGACCTGGTTCAATTCCGGCCTCGGGTGACTGTGCGGAGTCTGCGCGTTCTCCCCGTGTCTGCGTGGGTTTCCTCCGGGGGCTCCGGTTTCCTCCCACAGTCCAAAAGATGTGTAGGTTTAGGTGGATTGGCCGTGATAAATTGGCCCCGGTGTCAAACGGTCAGTCGGGGTTATGGGCCTGGGTGGGGTTCTCTTTCAGTGGGGTCGGTACAGATTTGATGGGCCGATTGGCCTCATATCTGCTTATTTACTCTTTCTAAACCTTTCATGATTTTAAATGCCTCCATCAAATCTCCGAACTTTCTGGGCACTCGGAAGAACCATCCAATGCCTGGTCTCTTCACATAATCCAGTGGTTATGAAGTCCAGCTGGACTGGGGGGGGGGTGGGAACTTGCTGAGTTGGGCGGGGTGGGTGGGGGGGAACTTGCTGAGTTGCGCGGGGGGGGGGGGGGGGGGGGGGGAATGCTGAGTTGTGCGGGGGGGGGGAACTTGCTGAGTTGTGGGGGGGGGGGACTTGCTGGGTTGTGCGGGGGGGGGGAACTTGCTGAGTTGTGGGGGGGGGGACTTGCTGAGTTGTGCGGGGGGGGGGAACTTGCTGAGTTGTGCGGGGGGGGGAACTTGCTGAGTTGTGGGGGGGGGGGACTTGCTGAGTTGTGCGGGGGGGGGGGGGAACTTGCTGCGTTGTGCGGGGGGGGGTGGGAACTTGCTGAGTTGGGCGGGGGGGGGAACTTGCTGAGTTGTGCGGGGGGGGGGGTTGCTGAGTTGTGCGGGGGGGGGGAACTTGCTGAGTTGTGCGGGGGGGGGCAACTTGCTGAGTTGTGCGGGGGGTGGGAACTTGCTGAGTTGTGCGGGGGGGGGACTTGCTTAGTTGTGCGGGGGTGGGGGGGGAACTTGCTGAGTTGGGCGGTGGGGGGGGGGAACTTGCTGAGTTGTGCGGGGGGGGGGAACATGCTGAGTTGTGCGGGGGGTGGGGGGGACTTGCTGAGTTGTGTGGGGGGAACTTGCTGAGTTGTGTGGGGGGGTGAACTTGCTGAGTTGTGTGGGGGGTGGGGGGGGGAACTTGCTGAGTTGTGCGGGGGGGGGAACTTGCTGAGTTGTGTGGGGTGGGGGGGACTTGCTGAGTTGTGCGGGGTGGGGTGGGGGGGGAACTTGCTGAGTTGTCCGGGTGGGGGGGAAACTTGCTGAGTTGTGTGGGGTGGGGGGGGAACTTGCTGAGTTGTGCGGGGGGGGGAAACTTGCTGAGATGTGCGGGTGGGGGGGAGTAACGAGGGAGTTTGGAGCAGGGAGGGGAGTTTGGAGCAGGGAGGGGAGTTTGGAGCAGTGAGGGGAGTTTGGAGCAGTGAGGGGAGTTTGGAGCAGGGAGGGGAGTTTGGAGCAGGGAGGGGAGTTTGGAGCAGGGAGGGGAGTTTGGTGGAGCGAGGGGAGTTTGGTGGAGCGAGGGGAGTTTGGTGGAGCGAGGGGAGTTTGGTGGAGCGAGGGGAGTTTGGTGGAGCGAGGGGAGTTTGGTGGAGCGAGGGGAGTTTGGTGGAGCGAGGGGAGTTTGGTGGAGCGAGGGGAGTTTGGAGCAGGGAGGGGAGTTTGGTGGAGCGAGGGGAGTTTGGAGCAGGGAGGGGAGTTTGGAGCAGGGAGGGGAGTTTGGTGGAGCGAGGGAGTTTGGTGGAGCGAGGGGAGTTTTGTGGAGCGAGGGGAGTTTGGTGGAGGGAGGGGAGTTTGGTGGAGGGAGGGGAGTTTGGTGGAGCGAGGGGAGTTTGGTGGAGCGAGGGGAGTTTGGTGGAGCGAGGGGAGTTTGGTGGAGCGAGGGGAGTTTGGTGGAGCGAGGGGAGTTTGGTGGAGCGAGGGGAGTTTGGTGGAGCGAGGGGAGTTTGGTGGAGCGAGGGGAGTTTGGTGGAGCGAGGGGAGTTTGGTGGAGGGAGGGGAGTTTGGTGGAGCGAGGGGAGTTTGGTGGAGCGAGGGGAGTTTGGTGGAGCGAGGGGAGTTTGGTGGAGCGAGGGGAGTTTGGTGGAGCGAGGGGAGTTTGGTGGAGCGAGGGGAGTTTGGAGCAGCGAGGGGAGTTTGGAGCAGCGAGGGGAGTTTGGAGCGGGGAGGGGAGTTTGGTGCGGGGAGGGGAGTTTGGAGCAGGGAGGGGAGTTTGGAGCAGGGAGGGGAGTTTGGTGGAGCGAGGGGAGTTTGGTGCAGGGAGGGGAGTTTGGAGCAGCGAGGGGAGTTTGGAGCAGGGAGGGGAGTTTGGAGCAGGGAGGGGAGTTTGGTGCAGGGAGGGGAGTTTGGTGCAGGGAGGGGAGTTTGGAGCAGGGAGGGGAGTTTGGAGCAGCGAGGGGAGTTTGGTGCAGGGAGGGGAGTTTGGAGCAGGGAGGGGAGTTTGGTGCAGGGAGGGGAGTTTGGTGCAGGGAGGGGAGTTTGGTGCAGGGAGGGGAGTTTGGTGCAGGGAGGGGAGTTTGGTGCAGGGAGGGGAGTTTGGTGCAGGGAGGGGAGTTTGGAGCAGGGAGGGGAGTTTGGTGGAGCGAGGGGAGTTTGGTGGAGCGAGGGGAGTTTGGAGCAGGGAGGGATGAGGGGCTGCTCTGGCCTTTTACAAAATGAGGGATGATCTGAGAGAGGGAGCAGGGGACCGGAGGGTGAAGTCGAGAGGCATTAATTTGGTAAGCAGGGAGGTAAATTGGTTGGTGAGTTTTGAGGTTTTTTTCCCTCTAAACCAGGGTTGTAGTTTACACTGCAACCCCAGGAAAGTGTAGGTTCTGTATTAAAATTTTAGCTTAACTAGTTAAACTTACGTGGTATAACTGCACAGCTATTGAGTCGAGATTTTAATTAACTAAATAAGGTTTGTTTAAAGTATGGGGAAGGACGGAAGACAAATGTGGTCGTAATTCGGAATCTGCATAATTCTGGAGATAGACATTATCTTCTGCATGTGATTGAGAATCCCGAAGGTGCCGGCTTAAGGGAGCAGGAACTTGGAACGGGGATAAATCCAGTTGGATGGTCCATTCTGGGAAGAACAGCAGGAGTAGAAACAGGGAAGACGTCCGGCTGAAAGCCAATCAGGAGCTTGCGGTTAATAATCTGTGGATTACTGACTGAGCTACGTGTGAATTGGCACAGAAGCCGACCAAATGAACAAGTGGCTAAAGGGCTGGTGTCAGGAAGCAGAGCAGCTGGGAGCTGAGACCAGGAAGGAGCTCCGGAAGGAGCTGTACTGATTGGATGGGCTCCACCTAAACTGGGATGGGACCCGTGTCCTAGTGGAAAAGGGTAAATCGGGAAGGGCAAAGGCTGTAAACTAGTTTTCCTTTCTGTTGATTGGAGGTGGGTGTTGCTGACTGGGTCAGTATTTATTGCTCACCCCTCGCATGGCCCATTTCAGACTCAACCACACTGCTGTACAGGGAACAATTTCAACGTTTGCAGATGGTACAAAACTCTGAAGGGGACAGTGTAGAATTTCAAAAGGATGTGGATAAGTTGATGGAGTGGGCAGATAGGTGGCAGATAAAGTTTAATGAGAAATGTGAGGTGATGTATTTTGGTAGGAAGAATGCGGACAGACAATATAAAATAAGGGTTAAAATTCTTAAAGGGTGTGCAGGAGCGGAGAGACCTGGGTGTATGTGTGTATCGATCATTGAAGTTGGCGGGACAGGTGGAGGGAGCAGTAAATATCGTATTGAGTATTCTGGGATTTATTAATAGGGTCATGATTCTCGTTTGGAGAGCCCGGTACAGACATGATGGGCCGAATAGCCTCCTGTGCATATCAATTCTGGAGCCTGGATGGCACAGTGGTTAGCACTGCTGCCTCACAGCGCCAGGGACCCGGGTTCAATTCCAGCCTCCAGTCACTATCTGGAATTAAATGTCTCACAATGGCCATGAAACCATTGTCGATTGTTGTAAAAAATATCTGGATCACGAATGTCCTTCAGGGGAGGAAATCTACCGTCCTTCCCCGGTCTGGCCTGTGTGTGAGTCCAGATCCACGGCGATGTGAACATAGAACATACAGTGCAGACGGAGACCATTCGGCCCATCGAGTCTGCATTCACCCACTTAAACCCTCACTTCCACCCTATCCCCATAACCCAATAACCCCTCCTAATCTTCTTGGTCACTCAGGGCAATTTAGCATGGCCAATCCACCCAACCTGCACGTCTTTCGGGACTGTGGGAGGAAACCGGAGCACCCGGAGGAAACCCACGCAGACACGAGGAGAACGTGCAGACTCCGCACAGACAGTGACCCAAGCCGGGAATCGAACCCGGGTCCCTGGTGCTGTGAAGCCACAGTGCTAACCACTGTGCTACCGTGCTGCCCCTGTGATAAAACAGGGAAGATGGAGATAGTTCATGTGTTGGGAGGAACTGGATCTGTGGTGGAATTAACAATGATTTTAAGTTGATTTGTGCCGGGTATTCCGGGAGGTTTCCCAGCGGCTCTACCAGTGACTTCCTCGCTGCTATCTAACCACATTCAGGGTGGGCTTGTTCACCCACACAGTGACCGGAAGTTTCTGCCCAGGTGGACGGGCCTTTCCATGGTTCCCGGTCCGCCTGCGGTGATCCTGGGGCAGGCGTGGCCGAAGATTCCAGCTCTTCTCAGGGCCCTTGGGGAAGTTTCTCTCCGGTTCCGCCCACACTTTGGGCTGGACGTTCCAGCCGTGGGATCGCCACGGATGGACCGGGGTCCATGCAAACCTCCGTTGACGTCCAGCGGGAATTTCCGTTTGCCGGGTGGGAGCGGCCCAAAGATTCCACCCTTAAAATAATTGTCTTCACCGGGGAGCCGAATGCGGAGATCGGGCCGCCGAGCGGGTGCTCCGATCTGTAAGTGAGCCACACCGCCCACCCAATGGCAATGCCACCCCCCCCCCCCCCCAAACACACACACACACGGAGCATTACCCCACACACCCCCTTCCACACCCCCTCCCCCAAGTGAGGACACCCCACAATGGGGTCATTGGGGACCCATCCCAAAGCCCTCCCCCCCCACACCCCCTTACAAGCCCCCCCTTTCTGGGGCCCCCACTCGTCACCCTCCCTATCTCCCAGAGGCCCCTACTTGCCTGCCCCGCATCCCCCACCCTTTCAAACCCCCTCCACCCTCCTTTCATGTGCATAGCCCCCCTCGGACCCTGCCATTGCCACCCGGGCAGTGCTCCCACCAGATTGGCAGTGCCACCCAGGCACCTTGGCTTCTATTGGCTGTGCCTCGGCGAGCTGCTTTTCGGGCTCAGTATGGCCATTAAATCGTTTCTGTGAAACCGCTCCGACAGAATTCTGTAATGGTATTTAAAATTTAATGCTGATGGCAGCGGCCGAACAAACCCTGACCTATCCTGGACTCCTGCACTAGCTGAGAACTGGATTTAAACCTAATCTTGGTGCTTACCTCCCGTGTCCTTGCTCCATATGTCCCTCTCCGCTGTGACGCTGGTGACACGTGGTGTGGTTAGTAAGTAGCCCAAGGGAGGAGCTCGGTGACACACTCTGAATGCTGACAGATGATCGGGGGCGTGCCTGACAGGCCGCACGCTAATCCTATTCACCCGCTCAAGGCAGCAGCTTTTCCAAAGAGACATCTGTTGCCTTCAGCACCTGCCCTCGAGGCCTCCATTGTCGCAGGCCGCACAGTCCCAGAGTCTATCTCTGCCGACTTGTCAGCACCATCACAGCCTCTAAACAAACAGCAGCACCTTACCCCCTGGGAACGACTTTTACAGCGTTCCAGCTCAGCCTGTCACCCATCTGAATGGCACTTCTGTTACCCTGACGTAGACTGGGATAACGACAGTGTCCAGGGCAAAGAAGAGCAGGAATTCTGATCTGTATAAAAGAGAACTTGCTTGATCAGGGTGCTTCCACCTTAATCATAGAATTTCATAGAATCCACAGTGCAGAAGGAGGCCATTCGGCCCATCGAGTCTGCACCGGCTCTTGGAAAGAGCACCCCACTTAAGCCCTCACCTCCACCCTATCTCCGTGAACCAGTAACCCTACCTAACCTAAGGGCAATTTTGGACACTAAGGGCAATTTATCACGGCCAACCCACCTAACCCTGCACATCTTTGGACTGTGGGAGGAAACCGGAGCACCCGGAGGAAACCCACGCACACAGGGGGAGGACGTGCAGACTCCACACAGACAGTGACCCAGCCGGGAATCGAACCTGGGACCCTGGAGCTGTGAAGCAATTGTGCTATCCACAATGCTACCGTACTGAAGGAGTTGTTGGATTGAGTTCTGGGAAATGAAATGGAGCCGGTTTTACTGGGAGAGCGTTTGGGCAACAGGGATCGTAATCTCATCAGAATGAGTGATTCTGAAAAAGGACATGATGCAGCAGAGTGATACATAACCGGAGAGAGCCAATTTCATTGAGTTGAAAATGGTCTTGGCTCAGGTGAAGTAGAATCAAAAAAGTGGTGGGCAAAATATTCATTGAACAATAGGAGTCATCCACAAAAGAGATGGTTTGAGTAAAGCGTGAACACGTTACCGTGAGGGGGGACAGGAGCCGTGAACACGTTACCGTGAGGGAGGACAGGAGCCATGAACACGTTACCGTGAGGGGGGACAGGAGCCGTGAACACGTTACCGTGAGGGGGGACAGGAGCCATGAACACGTTACCGTGAGGGGGGACAGGAGCCGTGAGCACGTTACCGTGAGGGGGGACAGGAGCCATGAACACGTTACCGTGAGGGGGGACAGGAGCCGTGAACACGTTACCGTGAGGGGGGACAGGAGCGTGAACACGTTACCGTGAGGGGGACAGGAGCCGTGAACACGTTACCGTGAGGGGGGACAGGAGCCATGAACACGTTACCGTGAGGGGGGACAGGAGCGTGAACACGTTACCGTGAGGGGGGACAGGAGACGTGAACACGTTACCGTGAGGGGGGACAGGAGCCATGAACACGTTACCGTGAGGGGGGACAGGAGACGTGAAGCGTGAACAGGTTACCGTGAGGGGGGACAGGAGACGTGAAGCGTGAACACGTTACCGTGAGGGGGGACAGGAGCCGTGAACACGTTACCGTGAGGGGGGACAGGAGCCATGAACACGTTACCGTGAGGGGGGACAGGAGCCATGAACACGTTACCGTGAGGGGGGACAGGAGCGTGAACACGTTACCGTGAGGGGGGGACAGGAGACGTGAACACTTTACCGTGAGGGGGGACAGGAGCCGTGAACACGTTACCGTGAGGGGGGACAGGAGCCATGAACACGTTACCGTGAGGGGGGACAGGAGACGTGAACACGTTACCGTGAGGGGGGACAGGAGCCGTGAAGCGTGAACAGGTTACCGTGAGGGGGGACAGGAGACGTGAAGCGTGAACACGTTACCGTGAGGGGGGACAGGATCGTGAACACGTTACCGTGAGGGGGGACAGGAGACGTGAAGCGTGAACAGGTTACCGTGAGGGGGGACAGGAGACGTGAAGCGTGAACACGTTACCGTGAGGGGGGACAGGATCGTGAACACGTTACCGTGAGGGGGGACAGGAGACGTGAAGCGTGAACACGTTACCGTGAGGGGGGACAGGAGCCATGAACACGTTACCGTGAGGGGGGACAGGAGATGTGAAGCGTGAACACGTTACCGTGAGGGGGGACAGGAGCCATGAACACGTTACCGTGAGGGGGGACAGGAGCCATGAACACGTTACCGTGAGGGGGGACAGGAGACGTGAACACGTTACCGTGAGGGGGGACAGGAGCCATGAACACGTTACCGTGAGGGGGGACAGGAGCCGTGAACACGTTACCGTGAGGGGGGACAGGAGCCATGAACACGTTACCGTGAGGGGGGACAGGAGACGTGAAGCGTGAACAGGTTACCGTGAGGGGGGACAGGAGACGTGAACACGTTACCGTGAGGGGGGACAGGAGCAGATATCAGGATTAATACTAAACAGGAAAAGGAGGCCTCTGGCACGTCAGGGTCATGTTACAGGATAGAACCGTACTGAACGCAGAAAATACCGGGGAGATTTGATAAGGGATGAGGGCCAGGAAGAGAGCAGGAGAATAGATTAGCAGATAACGGGGCGGCACGGTGGCACAGTGGTTAGCACTGCTGCCACATGGCACCAGGGGCCTGGGTGACACAGTGGTTAGCAGTGGTTAGTGTATACCTGTTGTATACGCCAACAGTGGTCATCACAGCTGCCTCTCATCACCAGGGCCCGGGTTCAATTCCGGCCTTGGGTCACTGTCTGTGCGGAGTCTGCACGTCCTCCCCGTGTCTGCCTGGGTTTCCTCCGGGTGCTCACACACACACACATACAAACACACACTCACACGAAACCACACACACGCACACACACACACTCACGCACACACACGCACACACACACACTCACACGCACCCACGCACACACTCACACGCACCCACACACACACACACTCACACGCACACACACACACACACACGCACACACACTCACCCACACACACTCACACGCACCCACGCACACACACACACACACTCACACGCACCCACGCACACACACACACTCACACGCACCCACGCACACACACGCACCCACGCACACACACGCGCACACGCACACACACACTCACACGCACCCACGCGCGCGCACACACACACACACACACCACCCACACCCCCCCACGCGCACACCCCCCCCCCACACACACACACACACACACCACCCACACCCCCCCACGCGCACACACCCCCCCACCACGCACCCACACACACACACACCCCCCCCCACGCACCCACACACCCCCCCACGCACCCACACACACACCACCCACACCCCCCCACGCGCACACACCCCCCCCCACGCACCCACACACACACACACCCCCCCTACGCACCCACACACACACCACCCACACCCCCCCACGCACCCACCACCCACACCCCCCCCACACACACACACACCCCCCCCCCACGCACCCACACACACACCACCCACACCCCCCCACGCACCCACACACACCACCCACACCCCCCCCACGCACCCACACACATACCACCCACACCCCCCCCACGCACCCACACACACACCACCCACACCCCCCCCCACACACATACACACACATCCCCAACACACACATCCCCCACACACACCCCCCCCACGCGCGCACACACCCCCCCACGCACCCACACACACACACACACACACACACACACCCATGCACACCCACACCCCCCTACACACACACACACCCCCACGCACACACCCACCCCCCCACGCACCCACACACACACTCACACACACACCCCCACGCACCCACAAACACACACACACACCCCACACACACCCCCCCCACGCGCACACACACCCCCCACGCACCCACACCCCCCCCACGCACCCACACACACACTCACACACACACCCCCCCACGCACCCACACACACACACACACACCCCACACACACCCCCCCACACACCCCCACGCACCCACACACACACTGCACCCACACACACCACACACCCACACCCCCCCACACACATACACACACCCACACCCCCCCACGCACCCACACACACGCTCACACACACACACACACACCCACACCCCCCCACACACATACACACACCCACACCCCCCCACGCACCCACACACACGCTCACACTCACACACACACCCCCACGCACCCACACCCCCCCCACGCACCCACACACACTCACACACACACCCCCCCACGCACCCACACACACACACACACACCCCACACACACCCCCACGCACCCACACACACACTGCACCCACACACACCACACACCCACACCCCCCCCACACACACACACACACCCACAACCCCCACGCACCCACACACACGCTCACACACACACACCCACGCACACACACACACCACCCACACCCCCCTACACACACACACACCCACACCCCCCCACGCACACACACACACCACCCACACCCCCCTACACACACACACACCCACACCCCCCCACGCACACACACACACCCCCACGCACCCACACACACATACACCCCCCCACACACATACACACCCCCCACACACACACACACACCACCCACACCCCCCTACACACACACACACACACCCACACCCCTCCACACACACACACACACACTCCCCACACACACACACACACACACACCCCACACACACACCCCCACACACACACACCCCACACACACACACCCCCCATACACACACCACACCCCACACACCCCACACACACCCCCCCCACACACACACACACACCATACCCCACACACCCCACACACACACCCCACACACGCACACACCACACACACGCCCCCCCACACACACACACCCCACACACACACCATACCTCACACACACACACCCCCCCCACACACACACACCATACCCCCCACACACACACCCCACACACACACCCCCCACACACACACACCCCACACACACACCATACCCCCCACACACACACCCACACACACACACCCCCCCACACACACACCATACCCCACACACACACCCCCCCCACACACACACACACACACCACACACACACACACACACACCCCACACCCCCCCCACACCCCCCCCAACACACACACACCCCACACACACACACACCCCACACACAACTGTTTGAAATAGAGAGGAATAAAACCGAACACCTACACACTGAGCAGTCAGTCTAACGTTGGTGATGGCGACACTTTTCGAGGCAATAATCAGGAACAGAAGTCTATCAAACTCGGCAAGAACACTATTCCCGACGACGCCCTTTGCTGCTCCTGCTCACGTATTTAAAAATAAATAAATTTAGAGAACCCAATTATTTTTTTTCCAATTAAGGGGCAATTTAGCGTGGCCAATCCCCCTACTCTGCACATCTTTGGTTTGTGGGGGTGAAACCCACACAGACATGGGGAGAATGTGCAAACTCCACACGGACAGTGACCCGGGGCTGGGATTGAACCTGGGACCTCAGCGCCGTGAGGCAGCAGGGCTAACCCACTGTACGCCACCGTGCTGCCCTCGATCGGAAAGATCACAGATGTCACAGCCTTGTGGAGGGTAAAGAGGAAATTTACTCGGATGGTACCAGGTACCAGGGACTTCAATTATTTGCAGAGGCCCAGGCCGTTCCCCTTGGACTAATGAGAAGGTGAAGAGGAGACAATAAGGTTTTCAAAATGACGAGGGGTTTTGATAGAATAACCAAGATCAAAACCAGAAGGCTCAGTAAACTGAAGAGACAGATTCATAGTATTGACCAGAAAGAAACAAGAGGTGACGGTGAGGAAACTTTTATAAATGTCCCAGGTCTCGAATTCTCTCCTAACAGAGAAGCAGAGGGAGTTCAGAGGGCCAGGAGAGGGGGTACAGGCTCGATGGGGTGAGTGGCCTCCTGTGTGTGCTGTATCAGACTGTGTGTGTGTGTGAGACACCTTTCTCTGGGGGAGCTGCTGGGTGTACTGATGGAGTGAAATAGTGTTAGCATGTGCAGGGGGGGGGATCTGCTGTGTGTACTGGAGTGAAATAGTGTTAGCGTGTGCAGGGGGGGATCTGCTGTGTGTACGGACGGAGTGAAATAGTGTTAGCGTGTGCAGGGGGGGATCTGCTGTGTGTACAGACGGAGTGAAATAGTGTTAGCGTGTGCAGGGGGGGATCTGCTGTGTCTTTCGATGGAGTGAAATAGTGTTAGCGTGTGCGGGGGGGGATCTGCTGTGTGTACTGGAGTGAAATAGTGTTAGCGTGTGCAGGGGGGGATCTGCTGTGTGTACGGATGGAGTGAAATAGTGTTAGCGTGTGCAGGGGGGGATCTGCTGTGTGTATCGATGGAGTGAAATAGTGTTAGCGTGTGCAGGGGGGGGATCTGCTGTGTGTACGGATGGAGTGAAATAGTGTTAGCGTGTGCAGGGGGGGATCTGCTGTGTGTACGGATGGAGTGAAATAGTGTTAGCGTGTGCAGGGGGGGGATCTGCTGTGTGTACGGATGGAGTGAAATAGTGTTAGCGTGTGCAGGGGGGGATCTGCTGGGTGTACTGATGGAGTGAAATAGTGTTAGCGTGTGCAGGGGGGGATCTGCTGTGTCTTTCGATGGAGTGAAATAGTGTTAGCGTGTGCAGGGGGGGGATCTGCTGTGTGTATCGATGGAGTGAAATAGTGTTAGCGTGTGCAGGGGGGGATCTGCTGTGTGTATCGATGGAGTGAAATAGTGTTAGCGTGTGCAGGGGGGGATCTGCTGTGTGTACGGACGGAGTGAAATAGTGTTAGCGTGTGCAGGGGGGGATCTGCTGTGTCTTTCGATGGGGTGAAATAGTGTTAGCGTGTGCAGGGGGGATCTGGTGTGTGTACTGGAGTGAAATAGTGTTAGCGTGTGCAGGGGGGGATCTGCTGTGTCTATCGATGGAGTGAAATAGTGTTAGCGTGTGCAGGGGGGGATCTGGTGTGTCTATCGATGGAGTGAAATAGTGTTAGCGTGTGCAGGGGGGATCTGCTGTGTGTACTGATGGAGTGAAATAGTGTTAGCGTGTGCAGGGGGGGATCTGCTGTGTGTACGGATGGAGTGAAATAGTGTTAGCGTGTGCAGGGGGGGGATCTGCTGTGTGTACGGATGGAGTGAAATAGTGTTAGCGTGTGCAGGGGGGATCTGTTGTGTCTATCGATGGAGTGAAATAGTGTTAGCGTGTGCAGGGGGGGGATCTGCTGTGTGTACGGATGGAGTGAAATAGTGTTAGCGTGTGCAGGGGGGGATCTGCTGTGTGTACGGATGGAGTGAAATAGTGTTAGCGTGTGCAGGGGGGGGATCTGCTGTGTCTATCGATGGAGTGAAATAGTGTTAGCGTGTGCAGGGGGGGATCTGCTGTGTCTATCGATGGAGTGAAATAGTGTTAGCGTGTGCAGGGGGGGATCTGCTGTGTGTACTGGAGTGAAATAGTGTTAGCGTGTGCAGGGGGGGATCTGCTGTGTGTACGGATGGAGTGAAATAGTGTTAGCGTGTGCAGGGGGGGATCTGCTGTGTCTATCGATGGAGTGAAATAGTGTTAGCGTGTGCAGGGGGGGATCTGCTGTGTGTACTGATGGAGTGAAATAGTGTTAGCGTGTGCAGGGGGGGATCTGCTGTGTGTACGGATGGAGTGTAATAGTGTTAGCGTGTGCAGGGGGGGATCTGCTGTGTGTACGGATGGAGTGTAATAGTGTTAGCGTGTGCAGGGGGGGATCTGCTGTGTGTACGGACGGAGGGGAATAGTGTTAGCGTGTGC
>NC_052147.1:3434177-3461677 GCF_902713615.1 Scyliorhinus canicula
CCCCTCCCCCCCTCCCTCCTTCCCTCCCTCCCTCGCTCCCTCCCTCCCTCCCTCGCTCCCTCCCTCCCTCGCTCCCTCCCTCCCTCCCTCGCTCCCTCCCTCGCTCCCTCCCTCGCTCCCTCGCTCCCTCCCTCGCTCCCTCCCTCCCTCCCTCCCTCCCTCCCTCCCTCCCTCCCTCCCTCCCTCCCTCCCTCCCTCCCTCCCTCTCTCTCTCTCTCCCTCCCTCTCTCTCTCTCTCTCTCTCTCCCTCCCTCCCTCCCTCCCTCCCTCCCCCCTCCCTCCTTCCCTCCTTCCCTCCCTCCCTCGCTCCCTCCGTCCCTCGCTCCCTCCCTCGCTCCCTCCCTCCATCCATCCCTCCCTCCCTCCCTCGCTCCCTCCATCCTTCGCTCCCTCCCTCCCTCGCTCCCTCCCTCCCTCGCTCCCTCACTCGCTCCCTCCCTCCCTCCCTCACTCCCTCCATCCCTCGCTCTCTCCCTCGCTCCCTCCCTCACTCACTCACTCATCCACTCCCTCCCTTGCTCGCTCCCTCCCTCACTCACTCACTCACTCCCTCCATCCCTCGCTCCCTCCCTCCTTCGCTCCCTCCCTCCCAGGCTCCTGAACCTTCATGGACCCACCACCCCCATTCTATCCATCAACCCCTCCAGTCACCGTCCCATCGACCTGGGGCGCGACCTGACCACCCTCAGCTCCATCACAGTTAAAATCTCCTTCCAGGATCAGCTGGTGCGAACCCCAGTCCGGAATCACCCCCAGTACCTCCTTTACATACCCCCCATCATCCCTGTTACTCACATAAACACTGACTGACACCATTGCTGTTCCCTCTAACACCCCACTCACTATCACAGCCCCCCCCCCCCCCCCCCCCAACCTCCGGGTCTCATACCTCCCCGGCCCCACAAACCCCGTTTTCTTGCTCAACAAAACAGCCAACCCATTCAACTTCGAGTCAAACCCCAAGTGAAATACACCCCCCCACTTAGCAACAGTGCCCCCCCTCCCCCTTAGCAACAGTGCCCCCCCCTCCCCCTTAGCAACAGTACCCCCCCTCCCCCTTAGCAACAGGCCCCCAACCACTCTGAACAACGACAGAACCATCAACACAAGCCAAAGGCCCCATCTACCCTTCATGGTTTCTAGCCCCTCTCTCAAACCCCTTAGCCTCCTCCCCTCTCGGGAGAACAATCCCACTTTCTTCCAGTCTCTCCACGTTGACTCCAGTCCCGTGTCCCTGGTCTCATTCTGGACAATCTCCTGCACACCCTCTCCCATCACCGACTTGTGTTTTTCCTTTGTGAATCATCACAGGCTTTCCAGCAGGAAATCACCCTCAACACCAACAAGATTGACCAGCTGATTGTCCTCGGTGAGATGCTGATTCAGAAGATTGAGCCAATGGATGCTGTGACCATTGAAGAGGAGCTTGAGGAACTCCATTCGTACTGCCAGGAAGTGTTTGGACGTGTTGCCCGCTTCCACCAGAGGCTCATGTCTAAACAGCCGGTGAGGAACTTTCAAACCTGCCCCAAAAGCAGGGCATGATTCTTCTAACCAGGGTGCAGGTCCGTGGGAGGGGTGCGCGGGATGACAACCTGGGTCTTTGTGTTAAACAACAGAAGTGAAAGGCGGGGTCTTTGTTACTCGTTCGTGCTTGACTATCTCCGGAGATTGGAGTATGTCTGCAGGGGATTCACACCGTGGGTAAAGTGTTGGCTCGAGTCAGTGATAGGGGAGAGGCATGGATTGGACATCCTGGACCAGATGTCCCCCTTCTGCAGCTTCCTGTGAATAATGACTTTGGTCAATGGGTAATGCCTCATGTTGTTGCCGCTGTTACAGATGATTGACGAGGATAAAGATGTGTCAGACAGGGAGGCAGACACAGAAGATGGGAGTGAGCTGCAGAGTATAAGCTGGCAGGAGAAGACGGGTGGCTCGGAGCTGCCCGCTGAGGAGTCTCTGTGCCACCTCTCCCTGCCCGGGGACACCCAGCAACACGAGAGATCTGGTGGTGTGACCCCAGTCAGTGTGGACTCCATCCCCTTGGAGTGGGACCACACGGTGGATGTGGGAGGGTCCTCTTCGCATGAAGATGAAGACGATGGATTGTACTTCAGCAGCCTATCAGGTACTGATTGATTCATGGGTAATCTCCCCTTCCTGACCCCTTGTGCACTGACTAGAATTGTTCAGTATCTACGGCAAGCACCTCTCCGCAAACCTTTTATGTTGGAGCAAGAGGTCCTTTCACAAGCTCAGGAAACCCTAAAGCACTACATTTGTAATTTATGGAAGGACGACAGCCATTTGGTGCAGAGCAAGATCCCACAAACCAATCGGATAAATGAAGAGGTGGCTTAGGTTTTTTTTTGTGGTGATGTTGCTTGGTGGGAGAAAGCGTGGCTCCAGGTTACCAGGTTAGACCCTTTCTGGTGTTCTAGAACCCTCCTTGTTTGACGTGCATCCTGCCCAGCACAGTTGTCATGGCAGCACAGATTGGCTGTGCAGAGAAGTTCATTGTTTGCGATGTGTTCCTGCCATGATTCAGAATGGATTTAAGATCGCGTTGATCGTAAGAGGGCGGAGCAGGATGAGGCCATTCAGCCCCTTGAGCCTAGCCAGCATTCAATGAGACCATGGCTTATTTCATTGTGGCCTCAACTCCACTTTGCTTCCAGCCCCTCTACCCTTTGACCCCACTTTGCCAATCAGGAACCTATCTACCTCAGCCTCAAAGATATCCATTGGCCCGACCTCCGACACACTCTGGGGAAGGGACTTCCAAAGACTCGCCGTCCTCTGAGATAAAACCATTGCTTCTCCTCCTCTTCCATCTTAAATGGGGGGCCCTTCAGCTTTAAACTGCCCCTCAGTCTGGGCTCTCCCACGCAGGGAAACATCCTCTCAACATCCACCCTGTCAGACTGGATCATATCGTTTCAATAAGGTCACCTGTCAATCCTCTAAACTGGATACCGGACCAGTCTGTACAACCTTTCCTCAGAAAATAACCTCTCACCCCCCGGAATCGGTCAAGTGATTGGGTGGATTGGCCGTGTTAAAATTGCCCCTTATTGTCCAAAGCTGTGCAGGTTAGGTGGGGTTGTGGGGATTGACTGGGGGAGTGGGCCTGGGTAAGGTGCTCTTTCAGAGGGGTTGTTGCAGACTCGATGGGCTGAATGGCCTCCTCCTGCATTGTAGGGATTTGAACATTCTCTGAACTGCTGACAGAAGCACTCCAAAAGTCATGTTTGATTCCCATGGTTTGATGCACAAACAATGATTTTGCCCCCGACAGGAGGTTGGTGATAACAACTGCTCCGTATATTGAGTTTCGCGAGAGATGGCTGGTGTGTCTTTTCACCAGATACTCTTCGAGAGGCAGTCAAAGAAACTGTTGGCCTTGAACAGTTGATTGTTCCTTGTTGACAGTGACGGCAATGGAGATGGAGATGGGAGCACAGTCCCCTGCCTCCTGCTGGCAGTGTTGATGTGCAGTGGATTGGAATCTGCTCGGGGCAGTGCTGAGAGTCTTGGAGCCCTACAGCACAGAAAAGGCCCTTCGGCCCATCGTGTCTGTGCCAGTCCAAAACAACCACCCAACTATTCTAATCCCATTCTCCAGCACTTGGATCCCAGAGCCGTGCCTGCCCTGGGATCACAGTGACACATCTCAATACTGAGGGTCTCGGCCTCCAACCCGCTATCAGGCAGCGAGTTCCAGACTCCCACCACCCTCTGGGTAAAAAGGTTTCCCCTCACATCCCCTCTAAACCTCCCGCCCCTCACCTTAAATCTCTGCCCCTGGTCACTGATCCCTCCACCAATGGGAAAGGTTTCTTCCTGTCTATCTATGCCCCTCATAATTTTCTACATCTCAATCATGTCCCCCTCAGCCTCCTCTGCTCCCAGGAAAACAGCCCCAGTCTATCCAATCTCCCTTCATAGCTAGAACTCTCCAGCCCAGGCAACATCCTGGTAAATCTCCAGGATCACATCCCTCCTGTAATGTCGATTCCTGCATTTCCGTTTCCCTCAAGTCAACATTACGACCAAAGGCATCTTCTGCTTCACAGAAACAATTCCTCTCTGTGTAACCCTCAATAAACAGCAGCTGCCACCATGCTGCTGTGGTTCTGGGGTTGAAGAGGCTGCTGCGCTTTGTGTGGATGGGTGGAGATGGATCTCCGTCCAGCCTCGATTGGAGCTGCCTCCACCACACCTCCAGGCCGTGCGTTCCACAACACAGCCTCCACCACACCTCCAGGCCGTGCGTTCCACAACACAGCCTCCACCACACCTCCAGGGCGTGGGTTCCACAACACAGCCTCCACCACACCTCCAGGCCGTGCGTTCCACAACACAGCCCCCACCACACCTCCAGGCCGTGCGTTCCACAACACAGCCTCCACCACACCTCCAGGCCGTGCGTTCCACAACACAGCCCCCACCACACCTCCAGGCCGTGGGTTCCACAACACAGCCTCCACCACACCTCCAGGCCGTGGGTTCCACAACACAGCCTCCACCACACCTCCAGGCCGTGGGTTCCACAACACAGCCTCCAGTCGCGTGAATTTTTTTTTTCTCTCGCATCACATTGGCCTCTTTTGCAAATAACTTTAAATCTGTGCCCCCTCTTTCTCGATCCTTTTCCCAGCGGGAGCGGTTTTTCGCCCTCTACTCCAATTCACTGAATTATTTTGTGCTGAAGAAAGTTAGGGAAAGGATTGGTGCCAGATCAGAGCCTTTCATTCATACTGTCGAGATAGAGAAGCTCCATCCTGTTGAACATTCTGGTCTTTTTTAAAATAATCTTTATTAAGAACAAAGAACAAAGAAAATTACAGCACAGGAACAGGCCCTTCGGCCCTCCCAGCCTGCGCCGATCCAGATCCTTTATCTAAACCTGTCTCCTATTTTCCAAGGTCTACTTCCCTCTGTTCCCCGCCCGTTCATTATTGTCACAAGTAGGCTTCCAAACACCACAATGAAGTTACTGTGAAAAGCCCCTAGTCGCCACACTCTGGCACCTGTTTGGGTCACAGAGGGAGAATTCGGGTTGGCCAATTCACATAACAGCACATCTTTCTGGACAGGCGGAAGTGCCAGGGTGCCCAAGTGGCACCAGCGGTGCCAGGGTACCACCCTACCCAAAGGGCATGCGGCTGGGGGTCTCCGATTCCCTGGGAGACCCCCACCAGTGCCGTTCCGTCTGGACCCCGCTCGTGGGGACGAGTGCTGAACGGCGCTCACTCGAGGTCAGAGGTGAAGGGATTCAATCCCCAGACCTCAGCTACCTCAGGAGTCTGCACATCCAATAATATGCAGACTTGCTGTAAAGTGATCCTGGAAAAACCTGCCACAAATTAACTTTAAAATGTTTCCGTCGAATTGTGCCTAATAGCCCAGCTGAGAGGATTGTACATGTTCAGTATAACCTCCTTGCTGTTGTGCTCTGTACCTTTATTAATAAAGCTCAGAATACTGTCTGCTTTATTAACTACTCTCTCCACCTGTCAGCCACCTTCAATGATCTATACACACACACATCCAGAACCCTCTGCTCCTGCATCTCCTTAAGCAATTAATCGGTTATTTTCCATGTTCTTCCGACCAAACTGCACCACCTCGCACTTCTCTGCATTTTCTGCGCACTCCACCATATTATCCATGGGCTTTCGAGGTTCTACCCTGTTCTCCGCACAGGTTAGAATCCTGCAGACTGAAGGATCTATGCCTCTTGTTGGACGACCTGGGCCATACATTCACACTCTGCCTTCTACCTGTGCGACAGTGTGTCAACCTTCATCCTAATCCTATCCTTCCAACGTCACTAAGTTAGGATGTGTCCATAGTTTGGGATTGTTGTGACACCGGACAAAACCGCAATCTGGACATGAAATCCCAACAATTTTGTGATTTGTAATCTGTGAGGAAAGGATACTTCAACCCCCCCCCCCCCCCCCAGGAGACAAAGAGAGATATTTTATATTAAAACAAACTTTATTCTTAATAACGGACCAACTACATTAACATCACCAAATATAGCTCAGAATGAATAGCTAAACAATTCTTAAAATAAGGAAACTTGTACCTTTTCTATCTCAAAACCCAGTCAAAAGCCACTTGTAAATAAAGTTAGCAAACACAGAGATATTTGCTGGCCCCTGTGTAAAGAGTTGCTTTCAGCAAATGAGAGATCCTGTCGGCCACAAGCTTCAAGTCCTTCTGTCTTTTGCAGACTGAAAGGTAAACTGCGTGCTACAGCCCTGGCTCCTCCCATTAATTACATTGGATGGGATTCTCTGTAGCCCGATACTGAAATCGTGTTCGGCGATTGGACAGAGAATGGTGCCGGTTTGACGCCGGTCAGCCATGCTCCGCCTTCTCCTAAATGGCGACACCGTGCTGTCGGCAGTCGCAATGCCATTGACGCCTCATCGGCCGGCCCACCTTCGATGCTCCGCCTCCGATGGGCCGAGTTCCCAATGGTGCAGGACACATGTGAACCTGGCGTGGCGGCTGCGGACTGTGTCGAGCGCCACCACACTCGGCCGGGATCCATGCCACTGGCCGGCCGGGGGGGGGGGGCTTCTGCTAGGGCTGGGGGGACTGGCGGGGGGTGGCCAAGAGATTGGCTTTGGGTTCGCGGATGGGGGTTGGGTCCATGTTGTACTGCGCGACTGCTGCAGGTTGTCAGCCGTGCGCATGCGTGGCCAGGGACCCGGCTATTCTCCGGCCGTTTTCGGTGCGGGAGACGGGAGTTTCAGTCACCGTCGGTGCTAACCCCTCACCGGTGCCAGAATCGGTGAGGGTTTTATGCCGATTTGTCGGTTGTAAAAGACCACACACGCTCCGCTGGCACCGGCACTTAGCCGTCAAAACGGAGAATCCATCATCTCTATCTCACTAACTGTCTTAATAAAGCTAAACACAACTCCTTAATTATCTAAACTCCAGGGAACCTTGTTCCTATCAGCAAAGGTCCATTAGCTCTATATGGGCAATTAAAATGGTTATAATCAATGATGATCCCACCTTTTACAACATATTAATTGCATTTTCTACAGATACATTGCAATCCTGTAAAACCAGGATTTATAATCCAATCCGTGTAAAGAATTCCCCCCATTGATAAACAAGGTCAGTGTTGCTGACTGATCCATCAGGACCCTGGGGATCTGTGCTGCAGTTTGTCTTTGTGTTTCGGTGCAGCTCTGAAGCAGAGTCAGTAGATCTCACTGTTGGAATAATTGTCAGTCTGAGACGCAGAACTTTATTTCAGTGCAGTCATTGACGGGGGGGGAAGAGAGGGGTCAACAAGGAGGAGACCCCCGACGAGACGGAGGGAGGTAGCAGAGTCCCTGCAAATCTGCGGAAAAGCATTTCCATACTGACAGTCCACGCTGCTCCAGCCTTTTCCAAACGGACTGGGGAACCCCCTTCCCCCCCCCCCCTTCCCCCTCCCCACCTCCCCCTCCCCTCGCCTGAACATTAACCCCTTCTCCCCCATCAGCACAGAATTTCAGGCTGATACTCGGGTCGATAATGCCGCACTGTCAGAGGCACAGGGCTGGATTCTTCCACTCCGCCCGCTGCACGATCGCCACGGGCGAGCCGCGGACAATGGAGAAGCTCATTGACCGGGGTGGGGTGGGGGATTCTCCTGTCAGCGGGCATCCGGAGAATCCCGCCCACCATCTTTCAGATGAGGCACTAAACTGAGCCTCGATCCGCTATCTCGGACAGAGGCCAGTGATCCCACTGCGGTGAACAGGAGTGTTCCTCCTGGCCGCCTGCCTCATGTTGATTGAGGGATAATTATCACAGAGAACAATTATCAAGTCATTCTCACATTGTTGTTGTAGGATCTTGCTGTGCACAAATTAGCTGCTGAATTTTACAATAATCTTTATTATTGTCACAAGTAGGCTTACATTAATGCTGCAATTCAGTTACTGTGAAAAGCCCCTAGTCGCCACATTCCGGCACCTGTTCGGGTACACAGAGAGAGAATTCAGAATGTCCAATTCACCTAACAGCACGTCTTTCGGGACTTGTGGGAGGAAACCGGAGCACCCGGAGGAAACCCACGCAGACACAGGGAGAACGTGCAGACTCCACACCGACAGTGACCCAAGCCGGAATCGAACCTGGGACCCTGGAGCTGTGAAGCTACAGTGCTAACCACTGTGCTACCGTGCCGCCCTGTAACTTTGAATATTACAACATTGACGACACGGCAAACGTATTGGCTCAGTGAGATTCTGGGGATGTGAGAGATGCTATAGAAATGCAAGATCTAAGGGCAGCATGGTGGCGCAGTGGGTTAGCACTGCTGCCTCACGGCGCTGAGGTCCCAGGTTCGATCCTGGCCCCGTGTCACTGTCCGTATGGAGTTTGCACATTCTCCCCGTGTCTGCGTGGGTTTCACCCCCACAACCCAAAGGTGTGCAGGGTAGGTGGATCGGCCACACTAAATTGCCCCTTAATTGGAAAAAAATGAATTGGGTACTCTAAATTTATTTAAAAAAGAATAAATACAAGTCTTTCTACCGATGTTTAATGTCCCAGGACCCGTGGGAGAGGCAGTTATAACCCACGCCCCATTCAGACAGGGAGTATACTCAGAAAGTTCCTCTTGAATGTCCACTGAGGTACTTTGTGCTCATCGACTGTCACTAATATCTACTTCGGATTACAGATATTTTATAAAACTGAATTTCTGAGGGTGCGGTGATGTGGTGGGACTTGTGATTGTGTGAGGGGGGTGTTGTAGAGTGTGTGTCGCTGTGTGAGGGAGTGGGGAGTTTGTGTCACTGAGGGAGTGGGGAGAATTGGTCACTGAGGGGGTGGAGTGTGCGTCACTGTGAGGGGGTGGGGGAGTGTGAGTGAGCTGGTGTGTCACTGTTATGGGGGGTGAGGTGTGTGAGGGGGGTGTCACTGTGTGAGAGGGTGTGGAATGTGTGCCACTGTGTGTGTGGGGGGGGGTGTCACTGTTCAGGGGGGGAGGGTGAGAGCGTGTGTGTGAGGGGGTGGGGAGTGTGTGTGTGGGGGTGGGGAGTGTGTGTGATGGTGTGTGAGGGGGTGGGAGTGGGGAGTGTGTGTGAGGGTGTGTGTGTGTGTGTGTGGGTGGGGAATGTGTGTGAAGGTGTGTGGGGGTGGGGAGTGTGCATGAGGGTGTGTGGGGAGGGGGAGTATGTGTGTGTGTGGGGGGGTGGGGAGAGAGTGTGAGGGTGGGGAGTGTGTGTGAGGGTGTGTGTGTGTGAGTGGCGAGTGTGTGTGAGGGTGTGTGTGGGGGTGGGGAGTGTTTGAGGGTGTGTGTGGGGGTGGGGAGTGTGTGTGGGGGTCTCTGTGTGGGGGGTCTCTGTGTGGGGGTCTCTGTGTGGGGGTCTCTGTGTGAGGGGCTCTGTGTGGGTGTCTCTGTGTGGGTGTCTCTGTGTGAGGGTCTCTGTGTGGGGGTCTCTGTGTGGGGGTCTCTGTGTGAGGGTCTCTGTGTGGGGGTCTCTGTGTGGGGGTGAGGGGGTGTGTGTGAGGGTGTGTGGGAAGGGGGGGAGTGTGTGTGAGGGTCTCTGTGTGGGGGTCTCTGTGTGGGGGTCTCTGTTTGGGGGTCTCTGTGTGGGGTGAGGGGGTGTGTGTGAGGGTGTGTGGGAAGGGGGGGAGTGTGTGTGAGGGTCTCTGTGTGGGGGTCTCTGTGTGGGGGTCTCTGTGTGGGGTGAGGGGGTGTGTGTGAGGGTGTGTGGGAAGGGGGGGGGAGTGTGTGTGAGGGTCTCTGTGTGAGGGTCTCTGTGTGGGGGTCTCTGTGTGGGGGTCTCTGTGTGAGGGTCTCTGTGTGGGGGTCTCTGTGTGAGGGTCTCTGTGTGAGGGTCTCTGTGTGGGGGTCTCTGTGTGAGGGTCTCTGTGTGGGGGTCTCTGTGTGGGGGTGAGGGGGTGTGTGTGAGGGTGTGTGGGAAGGGGGGGAGTGTGTGTGAGGGTCTCTGTGTGGGGGTCTCTGTGTGAGGGTCTCTGTGTGAGGGTCTCTGTGTGGGGGTCTCTGCGTGGGGGTCTCTGTGTGGGGGTCTCTGTGTGGGGGTCTCTGTGTGGGGGTCTCTGTGTGGGGGTCTCTGTGTGAGGGTCTCTGTGTGGGGGTCTCTGTGTGAGGGTCTCTGTGTGGGGGTCTCTGTGTGGGGGTGAGGGGGTGTGTGTGAGGGTGTGTGGGAAGGGGGGGGGAGTGTGTGTGAGGGTCTCTGTGTGGGGGTCTCTGTGTGGGGGTCTCTGTGTGGGGTGAGGGGGTGTGTGTGAGGGTGTGTGGGAAGGGGGGGAGTGTGTGTGAGGGTCTCTGTGTGGGGGTCTCTGTGTGGGGGTCTCTGTGTGGGGTGAGGGGGTGTGTGTGAGGGTGTGTGGGAAGGGGGGGAGTGTGTGTGAGGGTCTCTGTGTGAGGGTCTCTGTGTGAGGGTCTCTGTGTGGGGGTCTCTGTGTGGGGGTCTCTGTGTGGGGGTCTCTGTGTGAGGGTCTCTGTGTGGGGGTCTCTGTGTGAGGGTCTCTGTGTGGGGGTCTCTGTGTGGGGGTGAGGGGGTGTGTGTGAGGGTGTGTGGGAAGGGGGGGGAGTGTGTGTGAGGGTCTCTGTGTGGGGGTCTCTGTGTGAGGGTCTCTGTGTGAGGGTCTCTGTGTGGGGGTCACTGTGTGGGGGTCTCTGTGTGGGGGTCTCTGTGTGAGGGTCTCTGTGTGGGGGTCTCTGTGTGGGGGTCTCTGTGTGAGGGTCTCTGTGTGGGGGTCTCTGTGTGGGGGTCACTGTGTGGGGGTCTCTGTGTGGGGGTCTCTGTGTGAGGGTCTCTGTGTGGGGTCTCTGTGTGAGGGTCTCTGTGTGAGGGTGTGTGGGAAGGGGGGGGAGTGTGTGTGAGGGTCTCTGTGTGGGGGGTCTCTGTGTGTGGGGGTCTCTGTGTGGGGGTCTCTGTGTGAGGGTCTCTGTGTGGGGGTCTCTGTGTGAGGGTCTCTGTGTGAGGGTGTGTGGGAAGGGGGGGGAGTGTGTGTGAGGGTCTCTGTGTGGGGGGTCTCTGTGTGTGGGGGTCTCTGTGTGGGGGTCTCTGTGTGGGAGTCTCTGTGTGGGGGTCTCTGTGTGGGGGGTCTCTGTGTGAGGGTCTCTGTGTGGGGGTCTCTGTGTGGGGGTCTCTGTGTGGGGGGTCTCTGTGTGGGGGTCTCTGTGTGGGGGTCTCTGTGTGGGGGGTCTCTGTGTGGGGGTCTCTGTGTGAGGGTCTCTGTGTGGGGGTCTCTGTGTGAGGGTCTCTGTGTGGGGGTGTGAGGATGATGCTGAACCTGCCGCTCTTGTCTTTTGCAGATGTAGAAATCTCAGAGAGTCCTGAAGCCTTTGTTAAAATGACAGAACTCACATTGAGAGCTGGTAGGCAGCTGGCTGCTAACGCATGTGTGCCCACCCTGCCACCCCTAACCCTGCCACCCCCGTCACATCCATCACCCTGTGCCATGCTCCGTGATCCCGCCGCCTCCTCCACACGGTACCGTTCCCCTCGACCGCTCCGCTCTCCACCACCTCTTCCCTGCATCCGTGTTACACGCATGCTTGTTCACACCGCTGTGATGTCACAAGGTCGTTACGCATGTCGATGCACGAAGCATGTAAACGGCCGGCCTGTCGCTGACCCTGATTTACCCCCCCCCCCCCCCCCTCCTCCCCCCCACCCCCCCCCCCCCCCCCCCCCCCTCCCCAATCATTCCCCCAGAATGCCAGATTTCCCAGTGTCTGCACATGATCTACATTCTGGGGTCTTGTTCGTGAAGTTATTTCTCCAGTGGGTCAGTGGGTTTTCACACGGGGAGTTTTTGGGAAATGAGCTGGGCCCAGGCATCTGGTGTATATTTTCTGGACAGATGGAGGCAGGAAGCCATTCAGCCCATCCTGCTTGTGATAGCTCCTTGAGGGACCTGCTCAACTCCCTGTCACTTTCCCCAGGACCCAGCAACGGTCGTTCCCTTCAAATCTCCACCTCGTGCTCCTTTGAAAGGTGTTATTGAATCTGCTTCCACCGCCCTTTCACCTCACGCTTTCGCTGGGTAAAACAATGTCTCCTTTCCTCTGTGTCCATCTCATTTAACCATCTTGAGATGAGGGAAAGAAAGGGAATTAATCCCCCTCCATCCAATAAATGGGAGGTTGGGGCATCACACGACATCCCACACGAGACAGGGTCACCCAGTGGCCCCCCAGACTGTCCTCTTCCACTTTCCCCCAACTTGTGGTTGAACCGTGAGCTGAGGCTGGGGGTGGGGCGAGGAGGGGCAGTGGTGGGGGAGGGGGATATTGGGTTTTGGGTGGCGGAGGGTGAGGTGGGGAGTGCAATCCACGGGGGGTGGGGGGGAGAGGTTGCAGTTATGGTCACTCTCAGGGGTCGTGGTTGGGGTCACTCTCGGGGGTCGTGGTTGGGGTCACTCTCATGGTCGCGGTTGGGGTCACCCTCGGGGTCGCGGTTGGGGGTCACTCTCGGGGTCACGGTTGGGGGTCACTCTCGGGGTCACGGTTGAAATCACTCTCGGGGTCGCGGTTGGGGTCACTCTCGGGGTCGCGGTTGGGGTCACTCTCGGGGTCACGGTTGGGGGTCACTCTCGGGGTCACGGTTGAAATCACTCTCGGGGTCACGGTTGAAATCACTCTCGGAGTCGCGGTTGGGGTCACTCTCGGGGTCGCGGTTGGGGTCACTCTCGGGGTCACGGTTGGGGGTCACTCTCGGGGTCGCGGTCTGGGTCACTGTCCGGGTGGGGTGTGGGTCACTGTCCGGGTGGGGTGTGGGTCACTGTCCGGGTGGGGTGTGGGTCACTGTCCGGGTGGGGTGTGGGTCACTGTCCGGGTGGGGTGTGGGTCACTGTCCGGGTGGGGTGTGGGTCACTGTCCGGGTGGGGTGTGGGTCACTGTCCGGGTGGGGTGTGGGTCACTGTCCGGGTCGCGGTTGGGGTCACTCTCGGTGTCGCGGTCTGGGTCACTGTCCGGGTGGGGTCTGGGTCACTGTCCGGGTGGGGTCTGGGTCACTGTCCGGGTCGCGGTCGGGGTCACTGTCCGGGTCGCGGTCTGGGTCACTGTCCGGGTCGCGGTCGGGGTCACTGTCCGGGTGGGGTGTGGGTCACTGTCCGGGTGGGGTGTGGGTCACTCTCGGGGTCGCGGTCTGGGTCACTGTCCGGGTGGGGTCTGGGTCACTGTCCGGGTCGCGGTTGGGGTCACTCTCGGTGTCGCGGTCTGGGTCACTGTCCGGGTGGGGTGTGGGTCACTGTCCGGGTCGCGGTCTGGGGCACTGTCCGGGTCGCGGTTGGGGTCACTCTCGGTGTCGCGGTCTGGGTCACTGTCCGGGTCGCGGTTGGGGTCACTCTCGGTGTCGCGGTCTGGGTCACTGTCCGGGTGGGGTGTGGTTGGGGAGTTTGCTCTCGGGCCTCAGTGTCACTCCGGGGGTTTGCAGTGGGGGAATCACTCTTTGTGTGGGGAGCTTGTTGGGGGGGGGGGGGGGGGGGGGGGCATGGTGGGGTCATTCTGGGTGAGCGGTCAGTCGATCACACAAAATAGGAGCAGCAATAGGCCGCTCGGCCCCTCGAGCCTGCTCTCCCATTCAATAAGATCAAAGTTGATCTGTTTGTGTTGAGATCCACATTCCCAACTACCCCAATAACCTTTGACCCCCCTTGCTCAACAAGAATCTTCCTCCACCTTAATAATATTCAATGGCCCCACCCCCACCGCCTCGAGGCAGAGATTTCCACAGTCGCACAACCTTCAGAATCAAATTCTCCTCATCTCCGTCCGAAACGGGCCACCCCCTAATTACAAAACGCTGCCCCCCCCACCCCCCCCCCCCCCCTTGGGTCACTCTTGCGGTCCCTATTGGTGGGCGAGGGGGGGGGTTACTTTCAGTGGGACAATGTGGGGTCACTCTTGGCCGTGATGTGGGTCACTCCCGAGCATTGTGGTCATGGAGGAAAGCCATTACTCATGTGGGGCTATGGTGAGTGGAGGAGGAGGGTGTCACCCTTGAGAGGCGGCATGGGGGCCATACCTGGACATGTATTGGGGGGGGAGGGGGTCCCGGGGTCACTTTGGGGGTCACTGTCGGGGCTATGGAACAGTTTACTCGGAGTGAGCCCCACCTGATTGCTGCCACCCTGTGTGACCACCTGCTGTGCTCATTCCGCCTCCCCCTTATTCACTGTTCTTGTTCACAGGAGACGTGGGTGCAGATCCGGGCCCATGGCGCCTGACCGCCAGCCCTGAGGAAAACAGGAAGTGTCAGTTCCAGCAGACCGGAAATCACCATCGGACACCACCCGCCCGCTGATGGCCAAAGGTCAGGGGCGGATCACCGCAACGGTTATGTAAGTGTCGAGACTGAGGAACTGGCGGTGCAAATGGCAAAGGAATGTCCTGAGGGTCAGCAGCAGCAGTGGCTACAGGGTTTGTCACTGCCTCATGGAGGCCTCGCTGGACACAATCAAAGCAGATAACACTGGACAGGAAACCAGCTGGCTTTCTGCTCCTGAGCAATGGTGATCAGTGCTGCCAACTTTGGATCCTCGATTCATTATTCCCACAGTCCACCCCATCACTGAAGGGGGGGATATATTTTCCATTGAACCTTCTTGATCTGGGTCCCGACTGATTTCCCTCAGTGAGTTCCAGTGAGAAAGGCCAGGCCTTGGGCTCGATGATCAGAAATTGGGCTGCTTATTTAATTTGTTCTTGGGATGTGGGCATTGCTACCGAGACCCATCCCGAGTTGCCCTTCAGAAGGGGGTGGGTGAGCTGCCTTCTTGAACCCGCTGCAGTCCCTGAGGTGTAGGTACACCCACTGTGCTGTTAGGGAGGGAGTTCCAGGATGTTGCCCCAGCGACAGTGAAGGACCGGGGATATATTTCCAAGTCAGGGCGGTGAGTGACTTGGAGAGGAACCTCCAGGTGGTGGGGTTCCCAGGTATCTGCTGCTCTTGTCCTTCTAGATGGTAGTGGGCGTGGGTTTGGAAGGAGCTGTCTGAGGAACCTTGGTGAGTTGCTGCAGTGCATCTTGTGGATGGTACACACGGCTGCCACCATCTTGTGGATGGTACACACGGCTGTCACTGCCTTAATGGTGGAGGGAGTGAATGCTGCAGGTGGTGGATGGGGTGGGAATCTCGTGGATTTGCTTTGTCCTGGATGGTGTTGAATGTTCCGGTGCATTGCAGCTGTCCTCACAGACTAAGGGAGAGTGCCTGCACACTAACGTCACACTGGGGCTGCGAAATGTCAGATACCAACTTTCACAAATGGTTCCTGCTCCAACAATTCCTTTATGGGACTTCCGATGTCACGTCTGAAATGGTTTTGTGACTTTCAGTCTCGTTTTTGCTCAAACCCTCACTCAACATCGAGTCTTCAATCTTAGAACGAAACAGATACATTGCAAATTTACTCTGTATCTAACCCCGTGCTGTACCTGTCCTGGGAGTGTTTGATGGGGACAGTACAGAGGGAGCTTTACTCTGTATCTAACCCCGTGCTGTACCTGTCCTGGGAGTGTTTGATGGGGACAGTGTAGAGGGAGCTTTACTCTGTATCTAACCCCGTGCTGTACCTGCCCTGGGAGTGTTTGATGGGGACAGTGTAGAGGAAGCTTTACTCTGTATCTAACCCCGTGCTGTACCTGGGCTGGGAGTGTTTGATGGGGACAGTGTAGAGGGAGCTTTACTCTGTATCGAACCCCGTGCTGTACCTGTCCTGGGAGTGTTTGATGGGGAGAGTGTAGAGGGAGCTTTACTCTGTATCTAACCCCGTGCTGTACCTGTCCTGGGAGTGTTTGATGGGGACAGTGTAGAGAGAGCTTTACTCTGTATCTAACCCCGTGCTGTACCTGTCCTGGGAGTGTTTGATGGGGACAGTGTAGAGAGAGCTTTATTCTGTATTCTAACCCCGTGCTGTACCTGTCCAGCGAGTGTTTGATGGGGACAGTGTAGAGGCAGCTTTACTCTGTATCTAACCCCGTGCTGTACCTGTCCTGGGAGTGTTTAATGGGGACAGTGTAGAGGGAGCTTTACTCTGTATCTAACCCCGTGCTGTACCTGTCCTGGGAGTGTTTGATGGGCACAGTGTAGAGGGAGCTTTACTCTGTATCTAACCCCGTGCTATACCTGTCCTGGGAGTGTTTGATGGGGACAGTGTAGAGGGAGCTTTACTCTGTATCTAACCCCGTGCTATACCTGTCCTGGGAATGTTTGATGGGGACAGTAACGTTTTGTACATAGACTGATGAAGGTGCATGATTTCTTTCAGGACAAACTCTTGTCGGAATGTTCTGGAAGCATCCACGGTGTGAGGCGGGAAGCAGGCATTCTGGGAGATGAGATGTCCCAGCAATCAGAGCACCTGAGAAATGTACACTCTGATCAGCCAGCACCGGGTAAGGGTTTTGCTGGATAAGGCCATAGACTCAACACCATGGGCCAATCAGCAACCAGCTGTGGAGCTTGTTAACCCCTTGTTCAACAGCTAGAACTCGACAATGAAAATTTGCATTTATTTATCTTGGTGTGTGGTTATGGTGCGTGATAACTGTGTGGTTATGGTGCGTGATAACTGTGTGGTTATGGTGCGTGATAACTGTGTGGTTATGGTGCGTGATAACTGTGCGGTTATGGTGCGTGATAACTGTGTGTGGTTATGGTGCGTGATAACTGCGGTTATGGTGCGTGATAACTGTGTGGTTATGGTGCGTGATAACTGTGTGGTTATGGTGCGTGATAACTGTGCGGTTATGGTGTGTGATAACTGTGTGGTTATGGTGTGTGATAACTGTGTGGTTATGGTGCGTGATAACTGTGGTTATGGTGCGTGATAACTGTGTGGTTATGGTGCGTGATAACTGTGTGGTTATGGTGCGTGATAACTGTGTGGTAATGGTGCGTGATAACTGCGGTTATGGTGCGTGATAACTGTGTGGTTATGGTGTGTGATAACTGTGTGGTTATGGTGAGTGATAACTGCGGTTATGGTGCGTGATAACTGTGTGGTTATGGTGCGTGATAACTGTGTGGTTATGGTGAGTGATAACTGCGGTTATGGTGCGTGATAACTGTGTGGTTATGGTGAGTGATAACTGCGGTTATGGTGCGTGATAACTGTGGTTATGGTGCGTGATAACTGTGTGGTTATGGTGAGTGATAACTGTGCGGTTATGGTGAGTGATAACTGTGCGGTTAGGGTGCGTGATAACTGTGGTTATGGTGCGTGATAACTGTGGTTATCGTGCGTGATAACTGTGTGGTTATGGTGAGTGATAACTGCGGTTACGGTGTGTGATAACTGTGCGGTTAGGGTGCGTGATAACTGTGGTTATGGTGTGTGATAACTGTGTGGTTATGGTGTGTGATAACTGTGCGGTTATGGTGAGTGATAACTGTGTGCTTAGGGTGCGTGATAACTGTGGTTATGGTGTGTGATAACTGTGCGGTTATGGTGCGTGATAACTGTGGTTATGGTGCGTGATAACTGTGTGGTTATGGTGCGTGATAACTGTGCGGTTATGGTGCGTGATAACTGTGCGGTTATGGTGCGTGATAACTGTGCGGTTATGGTGCGTGATAACTGTGCGGTTATGGTGCGTGATAACTGTGTGGTTATGGAGCGTGATAACTGTGCGGTTATGGTGCGTGATAACTGTGCGGTTATGGTGCGTGATAACTGTGCGGTTATGGTGCGTGATAACTGTGTGGTTATGGTGCGTGATAACTGTGCGGTTATGGTGCGTGATAACTGTGCGGTTATGGTGCGTGATAACTGTGTGGTTATGGTGCGTGATAACTGTGCGGTTATGGTGCGTGATAACTGTGCGGTTATGGTGCGTGATAACTGTGCGGTTATGGTGCGTGATAACTGTGTGGTTATGGTGCGTGATAACTGTGTGGTTATGGTGCGTGATAACTGTGTGGTTATGGTGCGTGATAACTGTGCGGTTATGGTGCGTGATAACTGTGCGGTTATGGTGTGTGATAACTGTGTGGTTATGGTGCGTGATAACTGTGGTTATGGTCTGTGATAACTGTGTGGTTATGGTGCGTGATAACTGTGCGGTTATGGTGCGTGATAACTGTGTGGTTATGGTGCGTGATAACTGTGTGGTTATGGGCGTGATAACTGTGCGGTTATGGTGCGTGATAACTGTGCGGTTATGGTGCGTGATAACTGAGTGGTTATGGTGCGTGATAACTGTGTGGTTATGGTGTGTGATAACTGTGGTTATGGTGCGTGATAACTGTGTGGTTATGGTGCGTGATAACTGTGGTTATGGTGCGTGATAACTGTGCGGTTATGGTGCGTGATAACTGTGGTTATGGTGTGTGATAACTGTGGTTATGGTGCGTGATAACTGTGGTTATGGTGCGTGATAACTGTGTGGTTATGGTGCGTGATAACTGTGGTTATGGTGTGTGATAACTGTGGTTATGGTGCGTGATAACTGTGTGGTTATGGTGCGTGATAACTGTGTGGTTATGGTGCGTGATAACTGTGTGGTTATGGTGTGTGATAACTGTGGTTATGGTGCGTGATAACTGTGCGGTTATGGTGCGTGATAACTGTGTGGTTATGGTGCGTGATAACTGTGTGGTTATGGTGTGTGATAACTGTGGTTATGGTGCGTGATAACTGTGTGGTTATGGTGCGTGATAACTGTGCGGTTATGGTGCGTGATAACTGTGCGGTTATGGTGCGTGATAACTGTGTGGTTATGGAGCGTGATAACTGTGCGGTTATGGTGCGTGATAACTGTGCGGTTATGGTGCGTGATAACTGTGCGGTTATGGTGCGTGATAACTGTGTGGTTATGGTGCGTGATAACTGTGCGGTTATGGTGCGTGATAACTGTGCGGTTATGGTGCGTGATAACTGTGCGGTTATGGTGCGTGATAACTGTGCGGTTATGGTGCGTGATAACTGTGCGGTTATGGTGCGTGATAACTGTGCGGTTATGGTGCGTGATAACTGTGTGGTTATGGTGCGTGATAACTGTGTGGTTATGGTGCGTGATAACTGTGCGGTTATGGTGCGTGATAACTGTGTGGTTATGGTGCGTGATAACTGTGTGGTTATGGTGCGTGATAACTGTGTGGTTATGGTGCGTGATAACTGTGCGGTTATGGTGCGTGATAACTGTGCGGTTATGGTGTGTGATAACTGTGTGGTTATGGTGCGTGATAACTGTGGTTATGGTCTGTGATAACTGTGTGGTTATGGTGCGTGATAACTGTGCGGTTATGGTGCGTGATAACTGTGTGGTTATGGTGCGTGATAACTGTGTGGTTATGGGGCGTGATAACTGTGCGGTTATGGTGCGTGATAACTGTGCGGTTATGGTGCGTGATAACTGTGTGGTTATGGTGCGTGATAACTGTGTGGTTATGGTGCGTGATAACTGTGTGGTTATGGTGCGTGATAACTGTGCGGTTATGGTGCGTGATAACTGTGCGGTTATGGTGTGTGATAACTGTGTGGTTATGGTGCGTGATAACTGTGGTTATGGTCTGTGATAACTGTGTGGTTATGGTGCGTGATAACTGTGCGGTTATGGTGCGTGATAACTGTGTGGTTATGGTGCGTGATAACTGTGTGGTTATGGGGCGTGATAACTGTGCGGTTATGGTGCGTGATAACTGTGCGGTTATGGTGCGTGATAACTGTGTGGTTATGGTGCGTGATAACTGTGTGGTTATGGTGTGTGATAACTGTGGTTATGGTGCGTGATAACTGTGTGGTTATGGTGCGTGATAACTGTGGTTATGGTGCGTGATAACTGTGCGGTTATGGTGCGTGATAACTGTGGTTATGGTGTGTGATAACTGTGGTTATGGTGCGTGATAACTGTGGTTATGGTGCGTGATAACTGTGTGGTTATGGTGCGTGATAACTGTGGTTATGGTGTGTGATAACTGTGGTTATGGTGCGTGATAACTGTGTGGTTATGGTGCGTGATAACTGTGTGGTTATGGTGCGTGATAACTGTGTGGTTATGGTGTGTGATAACTGTGGTTATGGTGCGTGATAACTGTGCGGTTATGGTGCGTGATAACTGTGTGGTTATGGTGCGTGATAACTGTGTGGTTATGGTGTGTGATAACTGTGGTTATGGTGCGTGATAACTGTGTGGTTATGGTGCGTGATAACTGTGCGGTTATGGTGTGTGATAACTGTGTGGTTATGGTGCGTGATAACTGTGGTTATGGTGCGTGATAACTGTGCGGTTATGGTGCGTGATAACTGTGCGGTTATGGTGCGTGATAACTGTGGTTATGGTGTGTGATAACTGTGTGGTTATGGTGCGTGATAACTGTGGTTATGGTGCGTGATAACTGTGGTTATGGTGTGTGATAACTGCGGTTATGGTGCGTGATAACTGTGCGGTTATGGTGCGTGATAACTGTGGTTATGGTGTGTGATAACTGTGTGGTTATGGTGCGTGATAACTGTGGTTATGGTGTGTAATAACTGTGTGGTTATGGTGCGTGATAACTGTGTGTGGTTATGGTGCGTGATAACTGTGTGTGGTTATGGTGCGTGATAACTGTGTGTGGTTATGGTGCATGATAACTGTGGTTATGGTGCGTGATAACTGTAGTTATGGTGCGTGATAACTGTGTGGTTATGGTGCGTGATAACTGTGTGGTTATGGTGCGTGATAACTGTGTGGTTATGGTGCGTGATAACTGTGTGGTTATGGTGCGTGATAACTGTGCGGTTATGGTGCGTGATAACTGTGCGGTTATGGTGCGTGATAACTGGGTGGTTATGGTGCGTTGTAACTGTGCGGTTATGGTGCGTGATAACTGTGCGGTTATGGTGCGTGATAACTGTGTGGTTATGGTGCGTGATAACTGTGGTTATGGTGCGTGATAACTGTGGTTATGGTGTGTGATAACTGTGCGGTTATGGTGCGTGATAACTGTGTGGTTATGGTGCGTGATAACTGTGTGGTTATGGTGCGTGATAACTGTGTGGTTATGGTGCGTGATAACTGTGCGGTTATGGTGCGTGATAACTGTGTGGTTATGGTGTGTGATAACTGCGGTTATGGTGCGTGATAACTGTGTGGTTATGGTGTGTGATAACTGGTTATGGTGTATGATAACTGTGTGGTTATGGTGCGTGATAACTGTGGTTATGGTGCGTGATAACTGTGTGGTTATGGTGTGTGATAACTGTGGTTACCGTGTGTGATAACTGTGCGGTTACCGTGTGTGATAACTGTGTGTGGTTATGATGCGTGATAACTGTGGTTATGGTGCGCGATAACTGTGTGGTTATGGTGCGTGATAACTGTGCTTACCGTGTGTGATACCTGTGCGGTTACGGTGAGGGATAACTGTGCGGTTATGGTGTGTGATAACTGTGCGGTTACGGTGAGGGATAACTGTGCGGTTATGGTGTGTGATAACTGTGCGGTTATGGTGTGTGATAACTGTGCGGTTATGGTGCGTGATAACTGGTTATGGTGCGTGATAACTGTGTGGTTATGGTGCGTGATAACTGTGTGGTTATGGTGCGTGATAACTGCGGTTATGGTGCGTGATAACTGTGTGGTTATGGTCCGTGATAACTGGGCGGTTATGGTGTGTGATAACTGTGCGGTTGTGGTGTGTGATAACTGTGTGGTTATGGTGCGTGATAACTGTGCGGTTATGGTGCGTGATAACTGTGTGGTTATGGTGCGTGATAACTGTGCGGTTATGGTGCGTGATAACTGTGTGGTTATGGTGCGTGATAACTGTGCGGTTATGGTGTGTGATAACTGTGTGGTTATGGTGCGTGATAACTTTGGTTATGGTGCGTGATAACTGTGCGGTTATGGTGCGTGATAACTGTGCGGTTATGGTGCGTGATAACTGTGGTTATGGTGTGTGATAACTGTGTGGTTATGGTGCGTGATAACTGTGGTTATGGTGCGTGATAACTGTGGTTATGGTGTGTGATAACTGCGGTTATGGTGCGTGATAACTGTGCGGTTATGGTGCGTGATAACTGTGGTTATGGTGTGTGATAACTGTGTGGTTATGGTGCGTGATAACTGTGGTTATGGTGTGTAATAACTGTGTGGTTATGGTGCGTGATAACTGTGTGTGGTTATGGTGCGTGATAACTGTGTGTGGTTATGGTGCGTGATAACTGTGTGTGGTTATGGTGCGTGATAACTGTGGTTATGGTGCGTGATAACTGTGTGGTTATGGTGCGTGATAACTGTGCGGTTATGGTGCGTGATAACTGTGGTTATGGTGCGTGATAACTGTGGTTATGGTGCGTGATAACTGTGTGGTTATGGTGCGTGATAACTGTGTGGTTATGGTGCGTGATAACTGTGTGGTTATGGTTTTTGATAACTGTGGTTATGGTGCGTGATAACTGTGGTTATGGTGCGTGATAACTGTAGTTATGGTGCGTGATAACTGTGTGGTTATGGTGCGTGATAACTGTGTGGTTATGGTGCGTGATAACTGTGTGGTTATGGTGCGTGATAACTGTGTGGTTATGGTGCGGGATAACTGTGCGGTTATGGTGCGTGATAACTGTGCGGTTATGGTGCGTGATAACTGTGTGGTTATGGTGCGTTGTAACTGTGCGGTTATGGTGCGTGATAACTGTGCGGTTATGGTGCGTGATAACTGTGTGGTTATGGTGCGTGATAACTGTGGTTATGGTGCGTGATAACTGCGGTTATGGTGTGTGATAACTGTGCGGTTATGGTGTGTGATAACTGTGTGGTTATGGTGCGTGATAACTGTGTGGTTATGGTGCGTGATAACTGTGCGGTTATGGTGCGTGATAACTGTGTGGTTATGGTGCGTGATAACTGTGGTTATGGTGCGTGATAACTGTGTGGTTATGGTGTGTGATAACTGTGTGGTTATGGTGTGTGATAACTGTGCTTACCGTGTGTGATACCTGTGCGGTTACGGTGAGGGATAACTGTGCGGTTATGGTGTGTGATAACTGTGCGGTTACGGTGAGGGATAACTGTGCGGTTATGGTGTGTGATAACTGTGCGGTTATGGTGTGTGATAACTGTGCGGTTATGGTGCGTGATAACTGGTTATGGTGCGTGATAACTGTGTGGTTATGGTGCGTGATAACTGTGTGGTTATGGTGCGTGATAACTGCGGTTATGGTGCGTGATAACTGTGTGGTTATGGTCCGTGATAACTGGGCGGTTATGGTGTGTGATAACTGTGTGGTTATGGTGCGTGATAACTGTGCGGTTATGGTGCGTGATAACTGTGTGGTTATGGTGCGTGATAACTGTGCGGTTATGGTGCGTGATAACTGTGTGGTTATGGTGCGTGATAACTGTGCGGTTATGGTGCGTGATAACTGTGTGGTTATGGTGCGTGATAACTGTGCGGTTATGGTGCGTGATAACTGTGTGGTTATGGTGCGTGATAACTGTGCGGTTATGGTGCGTGATAACTGTGTGGTTATGGTGCGTGATAACTGTGCGGTTATGGTGCGTGATAACTGTGCGGTTATGGTGCGTGATAACTGTGTGGTTATGGTGCGTGATAACTGTTTGTGGTTATGGTGCGTGATAACTGTGGTTATGGTGCGTGATAACTGTGTGGCTATGGTGCGTGATAACTGTTTGTGGTTATGGTGCGTGATAACTGTGGTTATGGTGCGTGATAACTGTGCGGTTATGGTGTGTGATAACTGTGCGGTTATGGTGCGTGATAACTGTGCGGTTATGGTGCGTGATAACTGTGTGGTTATGGTGCGTGATAACTGTGTGGTTATGGTGCGTGATAACTGTGCGGTTATGGTGCGTGATAACTGTGCGGTTATGGTGCGTGATAACTGTGTGGTTATGGTGCGTGATAACTGTGTGGTTATGGTGCGTGATAACTGTGCGGTTATGGTGCGTGATAACTGTTTGTGGTTATGGTGCGTGATAACTGTGTGGTTATGATGTGTGATAACTGTGCGGTTATGGTGCGTGATAACTGTGTGGTTATGGTGCGTGATAACTGTGGTTATGGTGTGTGATAACTGGTTATGGTGTGTGATAACTGTGGTTATGGTGTGTGATAACTGTGTGTGGTTATGGTGCGTGATAACTGTGTGGTTTTGGTGCGTGATAACTGTGTGGTTATGGTGCGTGATAACTGTGTGGTTATGGTGTGTGATAACTGTGTGGTTATGGTGCGTGATAACTGTGCGGTTATGGTGCGTGATAACTGTGTGGTTATGGTGCGTGATAACTGTGTGGTTATGGTGTGTGATAACTATGTGGTTATGGTGTGTGATAACTGTGTGGTTATGGTGCGTGATAACTGTGGTTATGGTGCGTGATAACTGGTTATGGTGTGTGATAACTGTGTGGTTATGGTGCGTGATAACTGTGCGGTTATGGTGCGTGATAACTGCGGTTATGGTGTGTGATAACTGTGTGTGGTTATGGTGCGTGATAAGTATGTGGTTATGGTGCATAATAACTGTGGTTATGGTGTTTGATAACTGGTTATGGTGTGTGATAACTGTGGTTATGGTGCGTGATAACTGTGCAGTTATGGTGCGTGATAACTGTGTGGTTATGGTGCGTGATAACTGTGTGGTTATGGTGCGTGATAACTGTGTGGTTATGGTGCGTGATAACTGTGTGGTTATGGTGCGTGATAACTGTGCGGTTATGGTGCGTGATAACTGTGCGGTTATGGTGCGTGATAACTGTGTGGTTATGGTGCGTTGTAACTGTGCGGTTATGGTGCGTGATAACTGTGCTGTTATGGTGCGTGATAACTGTGTGGTTATGGTGCGTGATAACTGCGGTTATGGTGCGTGATAACTGCGGTTATGGTGTGTGATAACTGTGCGGTTATGGTGCGTGATAACTGTGTGGTTATGGTGCGTGATAACTGTGTGGTTATGGTGCGTGATAACTGTGTGGTTATGGTGCGTGATAACTGCGGTTATGGTGCGTGATAACTGTGTGGTTATGGTGTGTGATAACTGTGCGGTTATGGTGCGTGATAACTGTGTGGTTATGGTGTGTGATAACTGGTTATGGTGTATGATAACTGTGTGGTTATGGTGTGTGATAACTGTGGTTATGGTGCGTGATAACTGTGTGGTTATGGTGTGTGATAACTGTGGTTATGGTGCGTGATAACTGTGGTTACCGTGTGTGATAACTGTGCGGTTACCGTGTGTGATAACTGTGTGCGGTTATGGTGCTTGATAACTGTGGTTATGGTGTGTAATAACTGTGTGTGGTTATGATGCGTGATAACTGTGGTTATGGTGCGCGATAACTGTGTGGTTATGGTGCGTGATAACTGTGCTTACCGTGTGTGATGCCTGTGCGGTTACGGTGAGGGATAACTGTGCGGTTATGGTGTGTGATAACTGTGCGGTTACGGTGAGGGATAACTGTGCGGTTATGGTGTGTGATAACTGTGCGGTTATGGTGTGTGATAACTGTGCGGTTATGGTGCGTGATAACTGGTTATGGTGCGTGATAACTGTGTGGTTATGGTGCGTGATAACTGTGTGGTTATGGTGCGTGATAACTGCGGTTATGGTGCGTGATAACTGTGTGGTTATGGTCCGTGATAACTGGGCGGTTATGGTGTGTGATAACTGTGCGGTTGTGGTGTGTGATAACTGTGTGGTTATGGTGCGTGATAACTGTGCGGTTATGGTGCGTGATAACTGTGTGGTTATGGTGCGTGATAACTGTGCGGTTATGGTGCGTGATAACTGTGTGGTTATGGTGCGTGATAATTGTGTGGTTATGGTGCGTGATAACTGCGGTTATGGTGCGTGATAACTGTGCGGTTATGGTGCGTGATAACTGTGTGGTTATGGTGCGTGATAACTGTGTGGTTATGGTGTGTGATAACTGTGTGGTTATGGTGCGTGATAACTGTGCGGTTATGGTGTGTGATAACTGTGTGGTTATGGTGCGTGATAACTGCGGTTATGGTGCGTGATAACTGTGCGGTTATGGTGCGTGATAACTGTGTGGTTATGGTGCGTGATAACTGTGTGGTTATGGTGCGTGATAACTGTGTGGTTATGGTGCGTGATAACTGTGTGGTTATGGTGCGTGATAACTGTGTGGCTATGGTGCGTGATAACTGTGTGGTTATGGTGCGTGATAACTGTGTGGCTATGGTGCGTGATAACTGTTTGTGGTTATGGTGCATGATAACTGTGGTTATGGTGCGTGATAACTGTGCGGTTATGGTGTGTGATAACTGTGCGGTTATGGTGCGTGATAACTGTGCGGTTATGGTGCGTGATAACTGTGTGGTTATGGTGCGTGATAACTGTGTGGTTATGGTGCGTGATAACTGTGTGGTTATGGTGCGTGATAACTGTGTGGTTATGGTGCGTGATAACTGTGCGGTTATGGTGCGTGATAACTGTGTGGTTATGGTGCGTGATAACTGTGTGGTTATGGTGCGTGATAACTGTGCGGTTATTGTGCGTGATAACTGTGTGGTTATGGTGCGTGATAACTGTGCGGTTATGGTGCGTGATAACTGTTTGTGGTTATGGTGCGTGATAACTGTGTGGTTATGGTGAGTGATAACTGTGTGGTTATGGTGCGTGATAACTGTGGTTATGGTGTGTGATAACTGGTTATGGTGTGTGATAACTGTGGTTATGGTGTGTGATAACTGTGTGGTTTTGGTGCGTGATAACTGTGTGTGGTTATGGTGCGTGATAACTATGTGGTTATGGTGTGTGATAACTGTGTGGTTATGGTGCGTGATAACTGTGCGGTTATGGTGCGTGATAACTGTGTGGTTATGGTGCGTGATAACTGTGTGGTTATGGTGTGTGATAACTACGTGGTTATGGTGTGTGATAACTGTGTGGTTATGGTGCGTGATAACTGTGGTTATGGTGCGTGATAACTGGTTATGGTGCGTGATAACTGTGTGGTTATGGTGCGTGATAACTGTGCGGTTATGGTGCGTGATAACTGCGGTTATGGTGTGTGATAACTGTGTGTGGTTATGGTGCGTGATAAGTATGTGGTTATGGTGCATAATAACTGTGGTTATGGTGTGTGATAACTGGTTATGGTGTGTGATAACTGGTTTTGGTGCGTGATAACTGTGGTTATGGTGCGTGATAACTGTGCGGTTATGGTGTGTGATAACTGTGGTTATGGTGCGTGATAACTGTGCGGTTATGGTGCGTGATAACTGTGTGGTTATGGTGCGTGATAACTGTGTGGTTATGGTGCGTGATAACTGCGGTTATGGTGCGTGATAACTGTGTGGTTATGGTGTGTGATAACTGTGTGTGGTTATGGTGCGTGATAACTGCGGTTATGGTGTGTGATAACTGTGTGGTTATGGTGCGTGATAACTGAGGTTATGGTGTGTAATAACTGTGTGGTTATGGTGCGTGATAACTGTGGTTATGGTTTTTGATAACTGTGTGGTTATGGTGCGTGACAACTGTGCGGTTATGGTGTTTGATAATTGTGTGGTTATGGT
>NC_052147.1:3466677-3473827 GCF_902713615.1 Scyliorhinus canicula
CAGAGATAGGGAGGGGGTGAGGCTGAGGGAGATTACAGAGATAGAGAGGGGGTGAGGCTGAGGGAGATTACAGAGATAGGGAGGGGGTGATGTTGGGGGTGATTACAGAGATAGGGAGGGGGTGAGGCTGAGGAATATTACAGAGATAGGGAGGGGGTGAGGCTGAGGGAGATTACAGAGATAGAGAGGGGGGTGAGGCTGGGGGAGATTACAGAGATAGGGAGGGAGTGAGGCTGAGGGATATTACAGAGATAGGGAGGGGGTGAGGCTGAGGGTGATTACAGAGATAGGGAGGGGGTGAGGCTGGGGGTGATTACAGAGATAGGGAGGGGGTGAGGCTGGGGGAGATTACAGAGATAGGGAGGGAGTGAGGCTGAGGGAGATTACAGAGATAGGGAGGGGGTGAGGCTGAGGGAGATTACAGAGATAGGGAGGGAGTGAGGCTGAGGGAGATTACAGAGATAGGGAGGGAGTGAGGCTGAGGGAGATTACAGAGATAGGGAGGGGGTGAGGCTGAGGGAGATTACAGAGATAGGGAGGGAGTGAGGCTGAGGGAGATTACAGAGATAGGGAGGGGGTGAGGCTGAGGGAGATTACAGAGATAGGGAGGGAGTGAGGCTGAGGGAGATTACAGAGATAGGGAGGGAGTGAGGCTGAGGGAGATTACAGAGATAGGGAGGGGGTGAGGCTGAGGGATTACAGAGATAGGGAGGGGGTGAGGCTGAGGGATATTACAGAGATAGGGAGGGGGTGAGGCTGAGGGATATTACAGAGATAGGGAGGGGGTGAGGCTGAGGAATATTACAGAGATAGGGGGGATTATGGAGATAGGGACGGGGTGAGGCTGGAGACCTTGGACTGTGGGAGGAAACCGGAGCACCCGGAGGAAACCCACGCAGACACGGTGAGAACGTGCAGACTCCACACAGACAGTGACCCAAGCCGGGAATCGAACCTGGGACCGTGGTGAGTCCACAGGCCAAATATGTGCAGGTTCGGTGGATTGGCCAACGCTAAATTGCCCCTTAGAATCCAATGGGTTTGGTGGGGTTGTGGGGGAATGGACCTGGTTAAGGTGCTCTTTCAGAGGGTCAGTGCAGAGTCGATGGGCCAAATGGCCTCCTTTGCACTGTAGGAATCTTCTGATTGATCATTAGTTGCAGGGAAGCCTAGATTTGGCCGGCTCACACTGACTGGTGAGTGTGTATGTATTTGAGTGGAGTGAGAGAGTGGAGTGAGAGAGTGGAGTGAGAGAGTGGAGTGAGAGAGTGGAGTGAGAGAGTGGAGTGAGAGAGTGGAGTGAGAGAGTGGAGTGAGAGAGTGGAGTGAGAGAGTGGAGTGAGAGAGTGGAGTGAGAGAGTGGAGTGAGAGAGTGGAGTGAGAGAGTGGAGTGAGAGAGTGGAGTGAGAGAGTGGAGTCAGTGAGTGTAGTCAGTGAGTGTAGAGAGTGGAGTGAGTAGTGAGTGAGTGTAGTGAGTGAGTGTAGTGAGTGAGAGAGTGTAGTGAGTGAGAGAGTGGAGTGAGAGAGTGTGGAGTGAGAGAGTGTGGAGTGAGAGAGTGTGGAGTGAGAGAGCGTGGAGTGAGAGAGCGTGGAGTGAGAGAGCGTGGAGTGAGAGAGCGTGGAGTGAGAGAGCGTGGAGTGAGAGAGCGTGGAGTGAGAGAGCGTGGAGTGAGAGAGCGTGGAGTGAGAGAGCGTGGAGTGAGAGAGCGTGGAGTGAGAGCGTGGAGTGAGAGAGCGTGGAGTGAGAGAGCGTGGAGTGAGAGAGCGTGGAGTGAGAGAGCGTGGAGTGAGAGAGCGTGGAGTGAGAGAGCGTGGAGTGAGAGAGCGTGGAGTGAGAGAGCGTGGAGTGAGAGAGCGTGGAGTGAGAGAGCGTGGAGTGAGAGAGCGTGGAGTGAGAGAGCGTGGAGTGAGAGAGCGTGGAGTGAGAGAGCGTGGAGTGAGAGAGCGTGGAGGGAGAGAGCGTGGAGGGAGAGAGCGTGGAGGGAGAGAGCGTGGAGGGAGAGAGCGTGGAGGGAGAGAGCGTGGAGGGAGAGAGCGTGGAGGGAGAGAGCGTGGAGGGAGAGAGCGTGGAGGGAGAGAGCGTGGAGGGAGAGAGCGTGGAGGGAGAGAGCGTGGAGGGAGAGAGCGTGGAGGGAGAGAGTGTGGAGGGAGAGAGCGTGGAGGGAGAGAGCGTGGAGGGAGAGAGCGTGGAGGGAGAGAGCGTGGAGGGAGAGAGCGTGGAGGGAGAGAGCGTGGAGGGAGAGAGCGTGGAGGGAGAGAGCGTGGAGGGAGAGAGCGTGGAGGGAGAGAGCGTGGAGGGAGAGAGCGTGGAGGGAGAGAGCGTGGAGGAAGAGAGCGTGGAGGGAGAGAGCGTGGAGGGAGAGAGCGTGGAGGGAGAGAGCGTGGAGGGAGAGAGCGTGGAGGGAGAGAGCGTGGAGGGAGAGAGCGTGGAGGGAGAGAGCGTGGAGGGAGAGAGCGTGGAGGGAGAGAGCGTGGAGGGAGAGAGCGTGGAGGGAGAGAGCGTGGAGGGAGAGAGCGTGGAGGGAGAGAGCGTGGAGGGAGAGAGCGTGGAGGGAGAGAGCGTGGAGGGAGAGAGCGTGGAGGGAGAGAGCGCGGAGGGAGAGAGCGCGGAGGGAGAGAGCGCGGAGGGAGAGAGCGCGGAGGGAGAGAGCGCGGAGGGAGAGAGAGCGGAGGGAGAGAGCGCGGAGGGAGAGAGCGCGGAGGGAGAGAGCGCGGAGGGAGTGAGAGTAGTGAGTGAGAGTGAGTAAATAGCTGTGTCTCCTGTTGTGCAGAGTGTGCAGAAGGAGCTGGATAAGTACAAGGCCCTGGTTATCTCCGTCAATCTGAGCAGTCGGGACTTCCTTCAGACAGACAGCGCCGAGACCCAGGAGTTACAGCAGAAACTACACCTGGTGAACGGCAAGTGGAACAAGACCACACAGAGATTGGAGCAATGGAGAAGATCTCTACGGACCACCCTGATCCAGTGCCAGGTAAGGGGAGCCGTCATACCCTCTGAACCCTGACCTACCACCTAAAACATTGTGCCAGGTAACAGGGTCTGTTCAGGCTCCGAACTGTGAACCCTGATCGTGTCCGGGATCTGGAGCAGATCGGCATGGATCATTGCAGAGGGATAGGGAGGGGACTCCAATGGAGGGATAGGGAGGGGACTCCAATGGAGGGATAGGGAGGGGACTCCAATGGAGGGATAGGGAGGGGACTCCAATGGAGGGATAGGGAGGGGACTCCAATGGAGGGAGAGGGAGGGGACTCCAATGGAGGGATAGGGAGGGGACTCCAATGGAGGGATAGGGAGGGGACTCCAATGGAGGGATAGGGAGGGGACTCCAATGGAGGGATAGGGAGGGGACTCCAATGGAGCGATAGGGAGGGGACTCCAATGGAGGGATAGGGAGGGGACTGCAATGGAGAGATAGGGAGGGGACTCCAATGGAGGGATAGGGAGGGGACTCCAATGGAGGGATAGGGAGGGGACTCCAATGGAGGGAGAGGAATAGGGAGGGGACTTCAATGGAGGGAGAGGGATAGGGAGGGGACTTTAATAGAGGGAGAGGGATAGGGAGGGGACTACAATGGAGGGATAGGGAGGGGACTTCAAACAGAGGGAGAGGGATAGGGAGGGAACTTTAATGGAGGGAGAGGAATAGGGAGGGGACTTTAATGGAGGGAGAGGGATAGGGACAGTTTGATTGGTGCTGATGGTTAATGGGGACAGTTTGATTGGTGCTGATGGTTAATGGGCACAGTTTGATTCGGGGCAGCAGGGTAGCATGGTGGTTAGCATAAATGCTTCACAGCTCCAGGGTCCCAGGTTCGATTCCCGGCTGGGTCACTGTCTGTGTGGAGTCTGCACGTCCTCTCCCTGTGTGCGTGGGTTTCCTCCGGGTGCTCCGGTTTCCTCCCACAGTCCAAAGATGTGCGGGTTAGGTGGATTGACCATGCTAAATTGCCCATAGTGTCCTAATAAAAAGTAAGGTTAAGGGGGGGTTGTTGGGTTACGGGTATAGGGTGGATACGTGGGTTAAGTAGGGTGATCATGGCTCGGCACGACATTGAGGGCCGAAGGGCCTGTTCTGTGCTGTACTGTTCTATGTTCTATGTTAATGGGGACCGTTTGATTTGCGCTGATGGTTAATGGGGACAGTTTGATTGGTGCTGATGTTTAATGGGGACAGTTTGATTGGTGCTGGTGTTTAATGGGGACCGTTTGATTGGTGCTGATGGTTAATGGGGACAGTTTGTTTGGTGCTGGTGTTTAATGGGGACCGTTTGATTTGCGCTGATGGTTAATGGGGACAGTTTGATTTGCGCTGATGGTTAATGGGGACCGTTTGATTTGCGCTGATGGTTAATGGGGACAGTTTGATTTGCGCTGATGGTTAATGGGGACAGTATGATTGGTGCTGATGGTTAATGGGGACAGTTTGATTTGCGCTGATGGTTAATGGGGACAGTTTGATTTGCGCTGATGGTTAATGGGGACAGTTTGATTTGCGCTGATGGTTAATGGGGACAGTTTGATTTTCGCTGATGGTTAATGGGGACAGTATGATTGGTGCTGATGGTTAATGGGGACCGTTTGATTTGCGCTGATGGTTAATGGGGACAGTATGATTGGTGATGATGGTTAATGGGACAGTTTGATTTGCGCTGATGGTTAATGGGGACAGTTTGATTTGCGCTGATGGTTAATGGGGACAGTTTGATTTGCGCTGATGGTTAATGGGCACAGTTTGATTTGCGTGATGGTTAATGGGGACAGTTTGATTTGCGTGATGGTTAATGGGGACAGTTTGATTGGTGCTGATGTTTAATGGGGACAGTTTGATTTGCGCTGATGTTTAATGGGGACAGTTTGATGCTGATGGTTAATGGGGACAGTTTGATTTGCGCTGACGTTTAATAGGGACAGTTTGATTTGCGCTGATGGTTAATGGGGACAGTTTGATGCTGATGTTTAATGGGGACAGTTTGATTTGCGCTGATGGTTAATGGGGACAGTTTGATGCTGATGGTTAATGGGGACAGTTTGATTTGCGCTGACGTTTAATGGGGACAGTTTGATGATGATGGTTAATGGGGACAGTTTGATTTGCGCTGATGGTTAATGGGGACAGTTTGATGCTGATGGTTAATGGGGACAGTTTGATGCTGATGGTTAATGGGGACAGTTTGATTTGCGCTGATGGTTAATGGGGACAGTTTAATTTGCGCTGACTGTTCTCAGTGTTTGCAGCAGATTCCTGGTTTTATTGGAAAGCAGCAGGATGGTGGCACTGGCCAACATTCCTCCCTGACCAGTTTCTGCTCATGATCCCATTTGCTATCCGTGTGGTCTTGCAGTGTGGGAATGTTACTGTGTTTGATTCTGGGACAGAGTGCGTGAAATTCAATTATTTCCTCCTAAAAACATTGAAAGAGCGATTTAAAAAAACAAGTCTCTTTGATGTTAAAAATTGCAGTCAAAGGTTAGACTAAAAATAATGTTGGATGAAGCACACAGCGGCAGCTGGACGGGGAGTGATGGAGATCCACCTCGTTCCCCATTGGCCATTGGGATATCACATGGTCCCCCCGATAACCCTTCACCCCCACCCCCATGTTAATCTTGCTCGGCCTTAACAATATTGAAAGATTCTGCTTCCACCGCCTGTCGATGAAGCGAGTTGCAGAGTCTCCTCCTCACCCTCTCAGAGGGTAAACATTCTCCTCATCAGAGCCTTCCTCCGCAAGGCAGCAACCGGCAATCATCCTCCCGGAAACGCCCAAAATCTGGCCCAATATTAACCACCCCCACCATCTCCCGCGAGAGCCTGTCCAGAGATTATTCACTCACTCACTGAATTATTGTTTCCTCAGATTAGTTTTCAATTTGCTCTCTTCAGGGATTCTCTGGTTGTCCTCTCTCTGGACGAGGCGAAGGGACTGGTCTTCACCAACATTATCCAGTCCCTTTAGAATCCTGAAAACAGCAGCAATCAGCTCACCTCTCAGCCTCCTCCACCCCAGTGAGAACCCGTTCCGTTTACAGAATCCCTCCTCATCCAATCCCGTCCGTCCATCATTCTAGTTCATTTCGAAAGGCCAGGTTTTCTGCCATTGACACTGCAGCCTTTCCCTGTTTCATCCCGGAGCAGGGTTCCGGAGCAGGGTTCCGGAGCAGGGTCCCGGAGCAGGGTTCCAGAGCAGGGTCCCGGAGCAGGGTTCCAGAGCAGGGTCCCGGAGCAGGGTCCTGGAGCAGGGTTCCAGAGCAGGGTCCCGGAGCAGGGTCCCGGAGCAGGGTTCCGGAGCAGGGTCCCGGGGCAGTGTTCCGGGGCAGTGTTCCGGAGCAGGGTCCCGGAGCAGGGTTCCAGAGCAGGGTTCCAGAGCAGGGTCCCGGAGCAGGGTCCGGGGCAGTGTTCCGGAGCAGGGTCCTAGAGCAGGGTCCCAGAGCAGGGTTCCAGAGCAGGGTCCCGGGGCAGTGTTCCGGAGCAGGGTTCCGGAGCAGGGTCCCGGAGCAGAGACCAGAGCAGGGTTCCGGAGCAGGGTTCCAGAGCAGGGTCCCGGAGCAGGGTTCCAGAGCAGGGTCCCGGAGCAGGGTCCGGGGCAGTGTTCCGGAGCAGGGTCCTAGAGCAGGGTCCCGGGGCAGTGTTCCAGAGCAGGGTTCCGGAGCAGGGTCCCGGAGCAGAGACCAGAGCAGGGTTCCGGAGCAGGGTCCCGGGGCAGTGTTCCGGAGCAGGGTTCCGGAGCAGGGTTACGGAGCAGGGTTACGGAGCAGGGTTCCAGAGCAGAGACCAGAGCAGGGTTCCGGAGCAGGGTCCCGGAGCAGAGACCAGAGCAGGGTTCCGGAGCAGGGTTCCGGAGCAGGGTCCCGGGGCAGTGTTCCGGAGCAGGGTCCCGGAGCAGGGTCCCGGAGCAGGGTCCCGGAGCAGGGTTCCGGAGCAGGGTCCCGGAGCAGGGTCCCGGAGCAGGGTCCCGGAGCAGGGTCCCGGAGCAGGGTCCCGGGGCAGGGTTCCGGAGCAGGGTCCCGGAGCAGGGTCCCGGAGCAGGGTCCCGGAGCAGGGTTCCGGAGCAGGGTTCCGGAGCAGGGTTCCGGAGCAGGGTCCCGGAGCAGGGTTCCGGAGCAGGGTCCCGGAGTAGGGTCCCGGAGCAGGGTTCCGGAGCAGGG
>NC_052147.1:3474327-3584161 GCF_902713615.1 Scyliorhinus canicula
CCTGGTCCTTGGCGCCATTAGGCAGCAGTGATAACCACTGCACCCCAAGGATCCCCGAGTTCTGAATTGTTAATGTGGCTTCGGACATGGAGAAACCGTATTCATAAATACTCCTTAACCATAGGGAGCCTCACCTTCCTGTCGAGTGCGTCAGAGATTCACCGACACACCTTCCTGTCGAGTGTGTCAGAGATTCACCGACACACCTTCCTGTCGAGTGTGTCAGAGACTCACCGACACCTTCCTGTCGAGTGTGTCAGAGATTCACTGACACACCTTCCTGTCGAGTGTGTCAGAGATTCACTGACACACCTTCCTGTCGAGTGTGTCAGAGACTCACCGACACCTTCCTGTCGAGTGTGTCAGAGATTCACCGACACACCTTCCTGTCGAGTGTGTCAGAGACTCACCGACACCTTCCTGTCGAGTGTGTCAGAGATTCACTGACACACCTTCCTGTCGAGTGTGTCAGAGATTCACCGACACACCTTCCTGTAGAGTGTGTCAGAGATTCACCGACACACCTTCCTGTCGAGTGTGTCAGAGATTCACCGACACACCTTCCTGTCGAGTGTGTCAGAGATTCACTGACACACCTTCCTGTCGATTCTGTCAGAGATTCACCGACACACCTTCCTGTCGAGTGTGTCAGAGATTTACTGACACACCTTCCTGTCGAGTGTGTCAGAGATTCACTGACACACCTTCCTGTCGAGTGTGTCAGAGATTCACCGACACACCTTCCTGTCGAGTGAGTGTGTCAGACATTCACTGACACACCTTCCTGTCGAGTGTGTCAGAGATTCACTGACACACCTTCCTGTCGAGTGTGTCAGAGATTCACCGACACACCTTCCTGTCGAGTGTGTCAGAGATTCACTAATACACCTTCCTGTCGAGTGTGTCAGACATTCACTAACACACCTTCCTGTCGAGTGTGTCAGAGATTCACTGACACACCTTCCTGTCGAGTGTGTCAGAGATTCACTGACACACCTTCCTGTCGAGTGTGTCAGACATTCACTGACACACCTTCCTGTCGAGTGAGTGTGTCAGACATTCACTAACACACCTTCCTGTTGAGTGTGTCAGAGATTCACTGACACACCTTCCTGTCGAGTGTGTCAGACATTCACTAACACACCTTCCTGTCGAGTGTGTCAGAGATTCACTGACACACCTTCCTATTGAGTGTGACAGAGATTCACCAACACAGATTCCTGGTGAATGATTGCGCTCCGTGGGGAGCACAGAAGGAAAATGGGACTTTTCCTGAGTAATCCCAGAGTTGTAGGAACAAAGTAATGTAAATGTGAAGTTTGTTGAAGTTGTTCCCATTCTAATTTGACTTTCTCTTCTAAGGATATGGACGCTCTGATCCCTGTCGATGAATTTGAATTGTCCGCTGTTCCCAGAAGCAGCACTCCCCTTCAGCAGCAAGTGGTGAGTATCTGATTCTGGCTCCCGACAGTAACACTGCAGGAAGATCCCAGTAACTACACTGAGATTAATCCACAATACGGCTGTTTAATGAGATAATAACATAAAATACTGGAATCACTCAACACCTGTGCAGAGAGAAACAGAAAGGTTAGCGACTTATCAGGAAATGTGAGCTCAGTTTCACTGCCCACAGATACTGCATCTCCTGGGAGTGTTTGATGGGGACAGTGTAGAGAGAGCTTTACTCTGTATCTAACTCCGTGCTGTACCTGTCCTGGGAGTGTTTGATGGGGACAGTATAGTGGGAGCTTTACTCTGTATCTAACCCCGTGCTGTACCTGTCCTGGGAGTGTTTGATGGGGATAGTGACTACCTTCTCCACCTGCATTGCCACTTTCAGTGACCTGTGGACTTGTACACCATCCGTCTGCCTGTCAATACTCATAAGGGTTCTGCCATTTACTGAACCGATGTGCAAGGGGGTGTGTTTGCTAGCGCTGTTGGGGAGGGTTTAAACTAATGTGGCAGGGGGATGGGAACCGATGCAGGAAGTCGGAGGGAAGTAAAACGGGGTCAGAAACAAGAAGCAGTAAGGGGGAAAGTGTAAGGCAGAGAAACGGTACTCAAAAATCAAAAAAGGCCACAGTACAGGGTACAGTGACTGAGGAGAGTGTGAAAATGGTCAATGCAGGATTGAGGGTGTTGTACCTAAATGCGCGCAGTATACGGAACAAGGCTTGTTGCGCACATTGAAATTGGCCGGTACAATGTTGTGGGCATCACAGAGACGCGGCTGTAAGGGCTGGGATCTAAATATCCAAGGATATTCGATCGAAAGGACAGGCAGATGGGCAAAGGGGGCGGGTTGCATTGTTAATAAGGAATGAAGTTAAATCGATAGCAAGGAGCAATATAGGATCAGAAGGCATAGAATCTCTGTGGGTAGAGTTGAGGAATCGCAAAGGTAAAAAGACCCTGATGGGAGTTATGTACAGGCCCCCGAGCAGTAGTCAGGATGTGGGGCAGAAAATAAATCAGGAGATAGAAAAGGCATGTAAAAAAGGCAATATTACAATCATCATGGGGACTTCAATATGCAGGTGGACTGGGAAAATCAGGTTGGTAGTGAATCCCAAGAAAAGGAATTTGTGGAATGTCTAAGAGATGTGTTTTTAGAGCAGCTTGTGACACAGCCTACAAGGGAACAGGCAATTCTGGAATTGATGATGTGTAATGAGGCAGACTTGATTAGGGAGCTTAAGGTGAAGGAACCCTTAGGGAGCAGTGACCACAATATGATAGAATTTACCCTGCAGTTTGAGAGGGAGAAGCTGGAATCGGATGGAACGGAATTACAATTAAATAAGGGTAACGACAAAGACATGAGGGAGGAGCTGGCCGGAGTTGATTGGAAAAGGAGCCGAGCAGGGAAGACAGTGGAACAGCAATGGCAGGAGTTTTTAGAGGTTATTAGGGAGGCACAACAGAAATTCATCCCAAGGAGGAGGAAACATGCTAAGGGGAGGATGAGGCATCCATGGCTGATGAGGGAAGTCAAGGACATCATAAAGGCTAAAGAAAAAGCGTACAAAGTGACGAGGATTAGTGGGAAGCCAGAGGATTGGGAAGCCATTAAAAGCGAGCAGAGGACAACTAAAAAAGCAATAAGGGGGGAGACGATGAAATATGAGTGCAAGCTAGCTTGTAATATAAAGGAAGATAGGAAGAGATTTTTTCAATATATAAAAGGTAAGAGAGGCAAAAATAGACATTGGACCACTGGAAAATGTGGCTGGAGAAGTTATAATAGGAAACAAAGAAATGGCAGAGGAACTGAATAGTTACTTTGCATCAGTCTTCACGGTGGAAGACACCAGTGGGATGCCAGAGCTCCAGGAGAATCAGGGGGCAGAGGTGAGTGCAGTGACCATTACTAAGGAGAAGGTTCTGGGGAAACTGAAAGGTCTGAAGGCGGATAAGTCACCTGGACTGGATGGACTACACCCCAGGGTTCTAAAAGAGATAGCTGAGGAAATTGTGGATGCATTGGTGATGATCTTTCAGGAATCACTGGAGGCAGGAAAGGTCCCAGAGGACTGGAAAGTGGTTAATGTAACACTGCTGTTTAAGAAGGGAGGGAGGCAGAAGACAGGAAATTATAGGCCGGTTGGCCTGACTTGGGTCATTGGTAAAATTTTAGAGTCTGTTATTAAAGTTGAGATCTCAAAGTACTTGGAAGTGCATGGTAAAATAGGACTGAGTCAGCACGACTTTGTCAAAGGGGTGTCATGTCTGACAAATCTGTTAGAGTTCTTTGAGGAGGTAACAAGGAAGTTAGATAAAGGAGAACCAGTGGACGTGATTTATTTAGATTTCCAGAAGGCCTTTGACAAGGTACCGTATAGGAGACTGTTAAATAAGTTAAGAGCCCATGATGTTGAGGGTAAGATTCTGGCATGGATAGAGGATTGGCTGACTGGCAGAAGGCAGAGAGTGGGGATAAAGGGGACTTTTTCAGGATGGCAACCGGTGACTAGTGGTGTGCCTCAGGGGTCTGTGCTGGGACCACAACTTTTCACCATAAACATTAATGATCTGGAAGAAGGAACTAAAGGCACTTATGCTAAGTTTGCAGATGATACAAAGATCTGTAGAGGGACAGGTAGTATTGAGGAAGCAAGGGGCTGCAGAAGGACTTGGACAGGCTCGGAGAGTGGGCAAAGAAGTGACAATGTGGAAAAGTGTGAGGTTATGCACTTTGGAAGGAGGAATTTAGGCACAGACTATTTTCTAAATGGGGAAATGCTTCGGAAAGCAGAAGCACAAAGAGACTTGGGAGTCCTTATTCACGATTCTCTTAAGGTTAACATGCAGGTTCAGTCGGCGGTTAGGAAGGCAAATGCAATGTTAGCATTCATGACAAGAGGGTTGGAATACTAGGCTAGTAAACCCGCTCTGAACTGCTTCGAACACATTTACATATTTCCTTAAATAAGGAGACCATACTGTAGACAATACTCCAGATGTGATCTCACCAATCCCTGTGTAACTGAAGCATAACCTCAATACTTTTGTAGCCAATTCCCCCTCACAATAAACAATAACATAAATGATGGCCTAACCAGCGATGCCCACATCCGTAAATTAATAATTAAACAATTTAAAACCTTCTACCAGCTTTCCTAATTACTTGCTGTACCTGTGTCCCGGCCTTTTGTGATTCATGCACTAGGACACCCAGATCCCTCTGCATCTCACAGCTCTGCAATCTCTCACCGTTTGGACAATAAGCTTCCTTTCTATTCTTCCTGCCAAATGGACAATTTCACATTTTCCCACATTATACTCCATTTGCCAGATCTTTACCCACTCATTTACCTATATCCTTTTGTAACCTCCTTCTGTCTTCTTCACAATTTACTTTCCTCCCCATCTCTGTGTCATCAGCAATTTAACAACCAGACCTTCAGTCCCTTCATCCAAGTCATTTCTATAAATGGTAAACTGTTGAGGCTCCAGCACTGATCGGTGTGGCTCACCACGTCACATCCTGCCAAGCAGGCAATGACCCATTAATGCCAAATGTTTCCTGTTAGCCAGCCAATCTTCTATCCATGTCAATATGCTGTCCCTCCACCATGAGCTTTTATTTTCCGCAATAACCTTTGATGTGGCATTTTACCAAATGCCTTTTGGAAATCTAAGTACAGTACATCCACCGGTTCCCCTTTATCCACAGCACATGTGTTACTCCCTCGAACAACTCCAGTACATTAGTTAAAATTGATTTCTCTTTCACCAAACCATGTTGACTCTGCCTGATTGCCTTGAACGTTTTTAAATGCCTGGCTATAAAATCCTTAATAATGGTTTCTAACGTTTTCCCTCTGATAGATGTTCAGCTAACTGACCTTTGGGCGCGATTTAATGGCCACGCTGTTCGTGACAGCTCACCACAGCACAGCATGGCCAATAGAAGCCAGGAGGCCCAGCTCTGGGGAGCTACCCGGCTCGCAATGGCTCCCGAGATCTAGCGTGATCTGACGAGATGTTGCGATGTAAATCCTGCCCATTGTGGGCGGGATTGCTTTTTAGCAAATCTGCATATTAGAGCGAGGCAGCTAGTCTCACTTAAATGTGCAGATTCCTGAATTATCCGAGGCATTGGGATCTATCTTTTCACCTCAGGCGAGCGCCGTTCAGTACTGGTCTCCACAAATGGAGACCACTCCATTTGGTCTCGTGGTTCTCTTTCACCAAACCATGTTGACTCTGCCTGATTGCCTTGAACGTTTTTAAATGCCTGGCTATAAAATCCTTAATAATGGTTTCTAACGTTTTCCCTCTGATAGATGTTCAGCTAACTGAGTCAACAAGGGATCGGAGGGAGGGGGGGGGGGGGGGGGTCCCAGGTTCATGCTCTTTGGGCAGGAAGCCCCCCCAGCACTGATGGTGTCACCTGGGCACCCTGACACTACCAAGGTGCAAGGTGGCATGGCCAGCTGGAAGGGACACTGGCAGGATGCAAGGTGGCACGGCCAGCTGGAAGGGACACTGTCAGGGTGCCAGGTGGCACGGCCAGCTGGAAGGGACACTACCAAGGTGCCAGGTGGCATGGCCAGCTGGAAGGGACACTGCCAGGTGGCACGGCCAGCTGGAAGGGACACTGTCAGGTGGCACGGCCAGCTGGAAGGGGCACTGTCAGGGTGCCAGGTGGCACGGCCAGCTGGAAGGGGCACTGTCAGGGTGCCAGGTGGCACGGCCAGCTGGAAGGGGCACTGTCAGGGTGCCAGGTGGCACGGCCAGCTGGAAGGGACACTGCCAGGGTGCCAGGTGGCACGGCCAGCTGGAAGGGGCACTGTCAGGATGCCAGGTGGCATGGCCGGCTGGAAGGGACACTGTCAGGATGCCAGGTAGCACGGCCAGCTGGAAGGGACACTGGCAGGATGCCAGGTGGCACGGCCAGCTGGAAGGGACACTGGCAGGTGGCACGGCCAGCTGGAAGGGGCACTGTCAGGGTGCCAGGTGGCACGGCCAGCTGGAAGGGACACTGTCAGGTGGCACGGCCAGCTGGAAGGGACACTGCCAGGATGCCAGGTGGCACGGCCAGCTGGAAGGGACACTGTCAGGGTGCCAGGTGGCACGGCCAGCTGGAAGGGACACTGTCAGGTGGCACGGCCAGCTGGAAGGGGCACTGTCAGGGTGCCAGGTGGCACGGCCGGCTGGAAGGGGCACTGTCAGGGTGCCAGGTGGCATGGCCAGCTGGAAGGGGCACTGTCAGGATGCCAGGTGGCACGGCCAGCTGGAAGGGGCACTGTCAGGGTGCCAGGTGGCACGGCCAGCTGGAAGGGGCACTGTCAGGGTGCCAGGTGGCATGGCCAGCTGGAAGGGACACTGGCAGGTGGCACGGCCGGCTGGAAGGGACACTGTCAGGGTGCCAGGTGGCATGGCCAGCTGGAAGGGACACTGTCAGGGTGCCAGGTGGCATGGCCAGCTGGAAGGGGCACTGTCAGGGTGCCAGGTGGCATGGCCAGCTGGAAGGGGCACTGTCAGGATGCCAGGTGGCACGGCCAGCTGGAAGGGGCACTGTCAGGGTGCCAGGCTTGCATTTTTTTGCCTGGGTGCAATTGAGCTGAGGGTGCCCTGTGCAGGGTTGGGTCACGGGGGGGGGGGGGGGGGGGGGGGCTGGAAACTTTGTTCCCAATTAGTTAAATCCCGCCTGTAATTTCCTGCTTCCTGTTTCCCTTCTAAAAATACATTTAGAGTACCCAATTTAATTTATCCAATTAAGGGGCAATTTAGCGTGGCCAATCCACCTACCCTGCACATCTTTGGGTTGTGGGGGCGAAACCCACACAGACACGGGGTGAATGTGCAAACTCCACACGGACAGTGACCCAGAGCCGGGATCGAACCTGGGACCTCGGCGCCGTTAGGCAGCAGTGCTAATCACTGTGCCACCGTCCCACCCGGGTCCTCAGCGCCGTTAGGCAGCAGTGCTAACCACTGTGCCACCATCCTGCCTGGGTCCTCGGCACCGTGAGGCAGCAGTGCTAACCACTGTGCCACCACCGGGGTCCTCGGCACCGTGAGGTAGCAGTGCTAACCACTGTGCCACAGTCCCACCCGGGTCCTCGGCACCGTGAGGCAGCAGTGCTAACCACTGTGCCACCATCCTGCCCGGGTCCTCGGCACCGTGAGGCAGCAGTGCTAACCACTGTGCCACCATCCTGCCTGGGTCCTCGGCACCGTGAGGCAGCAGTGCTAACCACTGTGCCACCATCCTGCCTGGGTCCTCGGCGCCGTGAGGCAGCAGTGCTAACCACTGTGCCACCGTCCCACCCGGGTCCTCAGCGCCGTTAGGCAGCAGTGCTAACCACTGTGCCACCGCCCGGGTCCTCGGCATCGTGAGGCAGCAGTGCTAACCACTGTGCCACCGTCCCACCCGGGTCCTCGGCACCGTGAGGCAGCAGTGCTAACCACTGTGCCACCGCCCGGGTCCTCGGCACCGTGAGGCAGCAGTGCTAACCACTGTCCCACCGTGCCGCCCGGGTCCTCGGCACCGTGAGGCAGCAGTGCTAACCACTGTCCCACCGTCCCGCCCAAACCTGTTCCGTTTATTAAACAATCATGTCAGTGGCAGGTGTGAAACTGTGATGACAATACAAATAAAACAAAAAATTTGGATATAAACTCATTAAAATGAAAAACATGATAAAAGGATTACAGTTATGATAATTTCAGTGTAAAATAACGATGATACCTTGCAAAATGCAGGTCTCTCTAATGAACAGCCGGCTGTATTTTCTGTTGAACCCGCAGATCCTATGTTGTCAGGTTGAGTTTATTCAATTCTCAATCATTGACATTTTGTGAAGTTGGGGATTGGACCATCCCAGACTTTATTTGCTTTCTATGTTATTTGTGGGAAGGTGTATTTTCTCTTTAATTCCATTGCACATTTATTTTTGTGTGGATGTTGTAATATTCTTGTTGGATGGCCTGATTTATATTACAAGAACACTTGTAGCTAAAGCTATAAACAATTTATTCACATTAACTGTGGGTCAAATATATCCAAAACCACAGATGAATTACAGTATGAACATGCACAGGCAACCTCTCTCTTCCAGCTCTCCAGTCAGTCCGAGGTCACCTGACTCTTAACATTCAGTTATATACTAATGAGACTCATGGTGGTCAGTCGGTGGATTACAACACAACCATGATATGGCAATGGGAGACAGACAAGGTTGGTTTTCTAGCCAAGTCCAGACAGAGCTAATCCCACCTTACAGCGAGTGAACACATATCCAGTTGTTTGTGTGAGAGTCACTTTCCTACATGTTACCCGTAATCGGGTTTATGTGAAGGGGGCCTCTCTTCAATCAGCCCATATGTTGGCAATTTCCACACGGGCGTCAGACTCGTTCCAGGACCTGGGAGATGATGTTTGATTCCCTTCACTAGTGTTATGGGCCAGGGTTTAGAGAACCCCAAAGTGTATCATGGAGTTCACCTGACCCACAACTTTTACTAGATTGTGGTACGGGGAGCACACGGCCCAGTCTACAGGTGTGGTACAGCAGAAATGGAAAAATATTTTTTAAAGCAAAACAATGTTTATTCTATGAACCCAAGTTAACCTTTTTAAAACATACAGTGAACATCTTAGCAACCATTAATTCAAATACAACCCGCAAAGAATACAACACAAAGTAATCCTTTAAGCTTTCCTTTTCACATCCATACGACTTAAAACACCTTTTACCAGAAGCACATCCGGTTAACGTCACTACTGTTATTAGTTTTAAATCACCAGGATCGATTTACAGTCTTTAGATTACAGAGAGAGATTCATACACCTTCTGGCTGTGACTGCAGCTATCCAGCTCTGAAAACGAAACTAAAACACACCCTGCAGCAAACAGCCTAAAACGAAAGTAAAAAGCTGACAGACAGCCCAGCTCCACCCACTCTCTGACATCACTGCAGTAATAAACACCCATTTCTTAAAGGTACTCTCACTACTGATATTTATATACACACCCCTTTATAAACACCCATTTCTTAAAGGTACTCTCATATGACACTAGGGAACGCTGAGTTATAAATGTTTGTATTTGTGTCTTTGCAGGGTCAGAGAGAGGTCAAAATGGATAAAGTATCTGGTGTCACCATGAAGAGGTAAATGTGTTTAATGGGGTGGGGTGGAGAATGCGCAACCTATTACGGGTGGGTATGGTCCTGACTATAGGAGGGGGCCGGGGCATGGGGTGGAGGTTAGGAGCCTATAGTCTATTCAACTGCTTTTCTTGAATTGACACGAGTAACGAGGTTTAACGTTGGACTGCCCGAAACGCTAAGGGGGTAAATAGAGACAAATTCAGTGAACATTTTAAAGGCTGACGGACTGATCCAGCCAGCGGTTTTGGAACAGTGCGTGAGCTGGGAGCTGAAGGATGAGCTGTACCCTGGCCATCTCTCCACCAGATACATGGACAATGTTGACAAGGCCAACACTTTGTTGCCCATTCCCTAATTGCCCTTCGGAAGGTGGTGGATGAGCTGCCTTCTTGAACCGCTGCAGTCCACGTGGTGTAGGTACACCCACTGTGCTGTTAGAGAGGGAGTTCCAGGATGTTGCCCCAGCGACAGTGAAGGAGCGGCCGATATATTTCCCAGTCAGGGTGGTGAGTGACTTGGAGGGGAACCTCCAGGTGGTGGGGGTCCCAGGAATCTGCTGCTCTTGTCCTTCTAGATGGTAGTGGCCGTGGGTTTGGAAGGAGCTGTCTAAGGAACCTTGGTGAGTTACTGCAGGGCATCTTGTGGATGGTACACACGGCTGCCACTGTGCGTCGGTGGTGGAGGGAGCGTACTGATTCAGACTCTACCCTGGGTGCTTCTGATCTGAGGTACTTGCGTTGTGGTCTCTGACAGCAAGGATCCACTGGGACTAAAGCTGCTGGGATCGACCTCGGTGAACGGAAGGTTAAGAGATGATTCAACAGATCAGTTCCAAAGGACTGGATAGAATAAATGAGGAGAAATTGTTCCCAATGTTGGATCTGCAAATAGAGGACGTTAATTTTTGGTGATCAGCAAAAATGCCAAAGAGAGTGAGGATGTGTTTTTCACACAGTGAGTTGTGATCTCAAAGGCTCTGCCTGAGAGCAGTGGAAGCAGGAACACTGAAAAAAAGAATTGGATAAATAAATTAGGACAATTTTCAGGATTATTGGGAAAGAGCAGGAGAGTAGATGGACTCTTCCTGAATTTATAATCCTGAGGAAGGAGCAGTGCTCCGAAAGCTCGTGTTTGAAACAAACCTGTTGGACTTTAACCTGGTGTTGTCAGACTTCTTACTGTGCCCACCCCAGTCCAACGCCGGCATCTCCATGTAATATAATCCTGAGTAGAAGGTTGTGGATGTTGGAGGAAGAGTTTTATTTTCACTGACTGACTAATGCTTTCCTTGTTTTTGCCTCCTCAGAGCTGGAGAGGTTGGGGTGCGGGGAGTCTCGAAGGCTCCATCCTTCCTGTCCAGGGTGTTCTGGGCTGGATTTCCCCTCCAGCTGCTTCTCCTGCTGCTCCTGCTCCTGGCCTGTCTCATCCCCTTCAGCCAGGAGGACTACAACTGTGCCTTTGCAAACAACTTTGCCCGCTCCCTCTACCCCATGCTGCGTTATACCAATGGCCCACCACCAACATGACCCCCACATTGCTTTGCCTACACCCTGCCCTGCTCCCCATTACACCCCCATTCTGCTCCCCAGCGCACTGCCCTGCCCCCCCCCTCCAATCCCTGAGCACTGACACGGGCCATTGGCTGCAATCTCTCTGTTTTTTAATGAACTTTATGAAGGTTCTGTCTGTACAATATTGACAGAAACTCGAGCAATGTGGATGTTCCGGATGGGTATTTATATTGACGCTGTTACAAACGCTGCCTTTGAGTTGGTCTCCATGTCCTGCTACCTCTGTACGGAATGAAGGTCATCCTGCTACCGATACAAGTCAGATTGTTATCGACCCACCCATTGCCCGGATACGGGGCAAGTATGGGGTCAACGCTGCTCGGGTTCCCTGCTCCCCTTCCAGAGGGAAGGGTCTGAAATCTGTCACCCCATTCTCACCTCAAACCCCAGACAATCTCTCAATGAGCCCCTCCCTCACCCACCTCCTGCCATCCCTCACCCACCCACTGCCCGCCCTCACCCACCTCCTGCCATCCCTCACCCACCCCCTGCCCTCCCTCACCCACCCCCTGCCCTCCCTCAACCACCCCCCTGACCCACCTCCCCCCCTTCCCCACCCCCTCACCCACCTCCCTCAACCACCCCCTCACCCACCCCCTGCCCGCCCTCACCCACCCTCCTGCCCTCCCTCACACACACCCTGCCGCCCTCACCCACCCCTGCCCGCCCTCACCCACCCCCCTTACCCACCCCCTGCCCACCCTCACCCACCCTCCTGCCCTCCCTCACCCACCCCCTGCCTGCCCTCACCCACCCCCTGCCCTCCCTCAACCACCCCCCTGACCCACCTCCCCACCCCCCTCACCCACCTCCCCACCCCCCTCACCCACCTCCCTCAACCACCCCCTCACCCACCCCCTGCCCTTCCTCACCCACCCTCCTCACCCACCCCCCTGACCCACCCCCCTGACCCACCCCCTGCCCTCCCTCACCCACCCTTTGCCCTCCCTCACCCACCCCCTGCCTTCCCTCACCCACCCCCTGCCCGCCCTCACCCACCCTTTGCCCTCCCTCACCCACCCCCTGCCCGCCCTCACCCACCCTTTGCCCTCCCTCACCCACCCCCTGCCCCCCCCCCCACCAACTCTTGCTCTCTCTCTCTCTCTCCATCTCTCTTTCTCTCTGTCTATCTGCCCCTACCCTCTCCTTCTCACTCACCCTGCCCCCACTCTCACTCACTCCACCCCTGCAGTTCCCGGCCCTCTTTAACCTCCCCTTTCTCTGTTCTCTAACCCCTCTTCATCTCCCTACTCCCTCTCCTTCCTTTCATCTCCTGGGACCTCCACCTGGATCCCTCCCTTCCTCGCCCCTCCCACCTCCCTTCCTCGCCCCTCCCACCTCCCTTCCTCGCCCCTCCCACCTCCCTTCCTCGCCCCACCTCCCTTCCTCGCCCCTCCCACCTCCCTTCCTCGCCCCCTCCCACCTCCCTTCCTCGCCCCTCCCACCTCCCTTGCCTCCCTTCTCTTCTCTCTGGCCCTCATTCCTCCTCCCCTGCCCACACCAGCTCCTCTTCCCATTCCTGCTTCCCGGCTCTCCCTCCTCTCTTCCATCAACATTCCCTTTCTCTTTGTCTGTCTGTCCCTCCCTCGCTACTCTCCCTCCCACTACCCCCTTCTCTCACACTCCTCGCAATCCCCCACCCCTTTCTCCACCCCCCTCGTTCCGGCTCCTATGATATGAAGCTCTGGGTGAGGGCAGTGGAGTGGCAGTGGGTGGGTGCTCTGGGGTGGCAGTGGGTGGGGGCTCTGGGGTGGCAGTGGGTGGGGGCTCTGGGGTGGCAGTGGGTGGGGGCTCTGGGTTGGCAGTGGGTGGGGGCTCTGGGGTGGCAGTGGGTGGGGGCTCTGGGGTGGCAGTGGGTGGGGGCTCTGGGGTGGCAGTGGGTGGGGGCTCTGGGGTGGCAGTGGGTGGGGGCTCTGGGGTGGCAGTGGGTGGGGGCTCTGGGGTGGCAGTGGGTGGGGGCTCTGGGGTGGCAGTGGGTGGGGCTCTGGGGTGGCAGTGGGTGGGGGCTCTGGGGTGGCAGTGGGTGGGGGATCTGGGGTGGCAGTGGGTGGAGGCTCTGGGGTGGCAGTGGGTGGGGGCTCTGGGGTGGCAGTGGGTGGGGGCTCTGGGGTGGCAGTGGGTGGGGGCTCTGGGGTGGCAGTGGGTGGGGGCTCTGGGGTGGCAGTGGGTGGGGGCTCTGGCAACTCATGACTTGAATCCAGCTCTGATCCGTATGAATTTGAGGAGTGAATATTCTGAACAGAATGATGTAAATAAATGTGAAATGTAACTTGTGGTCCCCACCACTCGACTGCAGGATGTGTAAATTTATCCCTTTCCAGGATGTTTGTGAATCACGAGTGCTGTAGAACAGCATTATGGGGACATTCCCTTTTGGAATATATTATTAAGAGTGAGAACTATTTCTATATTATAAAGTAGATGTGTTTTTTAGTTGAGTGTTTTCTGGGATGTTTAGATTGTGTGTTTATTGAAAGAGTTTCTGATTATGGTATGAAACACACGCACTGACACAATCTGCTCAAAATGGCAACTTCTGTTTGTAATAACTGGGAATAAAATAGAGATGGCAACCCTCTGGCCTGAGTCATTGATAACATCGAAATCTTGCTCTGATTTACCACCATTCACCCCCTCAGGAAATCCGAAATGCCACCGCAGCCAATATATTGCATGTCAAGATTCCACAAACAGTGATATAATAATGACTGCATATCACACAGTGCAAGAGGAGACCATTCAGCCCATCGAGTCTGCACTGACCCTCCAAAAGAGCACTCTATCCAGACCCACAACCAGCCTTATCCCCATAAACCCCACCCAACCTTGGGGCACTTAAGAGGCAATTTATCACAGCCAGGAAAGGAGTTAAATATATTTCGCATCAGTCTTTATGGTGGAAGATCCTGCGAACATCCTGTTAATACTAATAAAAACTGGGGAGTAATTAAATACCATCACCAACATTAGAGAAGTAGCATTAGACAAACTAATGGCGCTAAAGGCAGATAGGTCCCCCTGGTCCTGATGGCGTACATCCTAGAATCCCAAGTCGCTACAGAGGTAGTGGATGCATCGGTTGTAATTTTCCAAAATTCCTTGGATTCTGGAGAAGTACCGGAGGATTGGAAAACTGCCGATGTGACAGCGGGAGGGTGGCTAAACGTGGGTAACTATAGGCTGATTAGCCGAACATCTATTGCTGGAAAAATGTTGGAATTAATTATTAAGGAAGTGATAGCAAAACATCAGGAAAATCATAATCTAATCAACCAGAGTCAACGTGAAAGGAAAGGGAAATTGTGTCTGACTAATTTATTAGAGTTTTTCAAGGAAGTCTCAACGAGAGTGGATAGAGGGGAACCAGTAGATGTGTTTCGAACAAAGTTGGTTGATGGATAAATATTGGACAGCACACCAAAATGCTCTCCCTCAGTACTGACCCTCTGACAGTGCAGCACTCCCTCAGTACTGACCCTCTGACAGTGCGGCACTCCCTCAGTACTGACCCTCTGACAGTGCGGCACTCCCTCAGTACTGACCCTCTGACAGTGCAGAACTCCCTCAGTACTGACCCTCTGACAGTGCGGCACTCCCTCAGTACTGACCCTCTGACAGTGCAGCACTCCCTCAGTACTGACCCTCTGACAGTGTGGCACTCCCTCAGTACTGACCCTCTGACAGTGCAGCACTCCCTCAGTACTAACCCTCTGACAGTGCGGCATTCCCTCAGCACTGACCCTCTGACAGTGCGGCACTCCCTCAGTACTGACCCTCTGACAGTGCAGCACTCCCTCAGTACTGTCCGTCTGACAGTGCGGCACTCAGTACTGACCCTCTGACAGGGCGGCATTCCCTCAGCACTGACCCTCTGACAGTGCGGCATTCCCTCAGCACTGACCCTCTGACAGTGCGGCATTCCCTCAGTACTGACCCTCTGACAATGCGGCACTCCCTCAGTACTGACCCTCTGACAGTGCAGCACTCCCTCAGTACTGACCCTCTGACAGTGCAGCACTCCCTCAGTACTGACCGTCTGACAGTGCGGCACTCAGTACTGACCCTCTGACAGTGCGGCATTCCCTCAGCACTGACCCTCTGACAGTGCGGCATTCCCTCAGTACTGACCTTCTGACAGTGCAGCACCCTCTCAGTACTGACCTTCAGGTCCCTGACGCTGTGAGGCAGCAGTGCTAAGCCGGGTCGCTGGCGCTGTGAGACAGCAGTGTTAACCCGGGTCCCTGGCACTGTGAGGCCGCAGTGCTGACCCGGGTCCCTGGCACTGTGAGACAGCAGTGTTAACCCGGGTCCCTGGCACTGTGAGACAGCAGTGTTAACCCGGGTCCCTGGCACTGTGAGGCAGCAGTGCTGACCCGGGTCCCTGGCACTGTGAGACAGCAGTGCTAACCCGGGTCCCTGGCACTGTGAGGCAGCAGTGTTAACCCGGGTCCCTGGCACTGTGAGACAGCAGTGTTAACCCGGGTCCCTGGCACTGTGAGGCAGCAGTGTTAACCCGGGTCCCTGGCACTGTGAGGCAGCAGTGTTAACCCGGGTCCCTGGCACTGTGAGGCAGCAGTGTTAACCCGGGTCCCTGGCACTGTGAGGCAGCAGTGTTAACCCGGGTCCCTGGCTCTGTGAGACAGCAGTGTTAACCCGGGTCCCTGGCACTGTGAGGCAGCAGTGTTAACCCGGGTTCCTGGCACTGTGAGGCAGCAGTGTTAACCCGGGTCCCTGGCACTGTGAGGCAGCAGTGCTAACCCGGGTCCCTGGCACTGTGAGGCAGCAGTGTTAACCCGGGTTCCTGGCACTGTGAGGCAGCAGTGTTAACCCGGGTCCCTGGCACAATGAGGCAACAGTGTTAACCATTGTCCTCTGCTACCTGAACCACAGGAACGGACTGCTGGAACTATCCCAGCACACGCAGGCTGAAGGGTAAGTTGAGCGCTGGCTGTGGAATGATAATCAGAGTCAGCATCTTCTGGAGAAGTGGAAAATGAGATGTGTTTTGGGGAGTGCCTCCTTACATAAGCGAATGCTCCAGCTTTAAATTCTGTATTTATTTGCTAATTTATGGCAATACTTCCCAGAACTCTTGAAGTGCCTGTAAATCCAGAATCCCTTGTGAATTTAATTAAATTACAAAAAGCATTCCGTCTGACTGGAGAGCTGATTTGGATGAGAGCTAGTTATAGTGGGGAGATTCTGAGCCCTGAGGCATTCTCTCCCACACGCTGCCAGTTGGTTACTGCTGCCAGGGCTGATCAGGGCTGACCCCAGCCCAGACTGCCAGCTCCCGGACAAGGGGGTGATGCGTCCTGATCGATGTTCCTCCTTTGCCATAATGAGCCAGCCTTGAGTGCAATGTAATGATTCTGCCATTCCCTCCCGCCGAACGTGCCAGACAAACTTTGTTTTAAATAAAATAATTTATTATTGCATTTTTCACTGTAATATAAATTAAGCATAAATTTTGCAGATGTGTCTAACAGGATCCAGGTTTGCAGAGAGAGATGGAGACGCAGATACAAGGCGAGACACAGAGCGAGATGGAGCGAGGCATGGAGATGAAGGGACAGATGGATAGTGCGATAGAGACGGAGGGAGAGCGACAGGGGTCTATAAAGTACTGAAATATCCAATTTCATCCCCATAACTCAAACTCCAGACTTTAGGAAGCGGCCCCCACACTGCCCTTAGTCTGTCCCGTTTCACCAGAACTCTCTCCACATTCGGACTGCGTCACATCTTGTTAACTTTATTGAGTGTTTTTCATCGAGTGGGCTACCTCCTGACTTGCAACGGTCTTCCTCTCTTCCCACTACTGCAGCATTACCCCTGCGATCCCCCAGTCTATCCTTGCTCTCTCCCGCTCTCCAATCTCCATCTGTTCCTCGGCAATATCACCCTGTAACAAGGGGACATAAATTTAAGGTGAATGGTGGAAGATATCGGGGGGATGTCAGAGGTTCTTTACCCAGAGAGTAGTGGGGGCATGGAATGCACTGCCTGTGGAAGTAGTTGAGTCGGAAACATTAGGGACCTTCAAGCGGCTATTGGATAGGGACATGGACTATGGTATAATGATGGAATGTAGATTAATTTGTTCTTAAGGGCAGCACGGTAGCATTGAGGATAGCACAATTGCTTCACAGCTCCAGGGTCCCAGGTTCGAATCCCGGCTTGGGTCACTGTCTGTGCGGAGTCTGCACATCCTCCCTGTGTGTGTGTGTGGGTTTCCTCCGGGTGCTCCGGTTTCCTCCCACAGTCCAAAGATGTGCAGGTTAGGTGGATTGGCCATGTTAAATTGCCCTTGGTGTCCAAAATTGCCCTTAGTGTTGGGTGGGGTTATGGGGATAGGGTGGAGGTGTTGACCTTGGGTAGGATGCTCTTTCCAGGAGCCGGTGCAGACTCGATGGGCCGAATTGCCTCCTTCTGCACTGTAAATTCTATGGTAATCTATGATTAATCTCGGACAAAGGTTCGGTACAACATCGTGGGCCGAAGGGCCTGTTCTGTGTTGTATTTTTCTATGTAACTGAGTTATTATCCGGCTGCCTAGCTGTACCTCAGCATTCCCTCCCTCAACTTCTCATCTGTTCACTTTGACTTCCTGACTTCTGGAATACGATAGATAGATAGAGAAATACAGCACAGAACAGGCCCTTCGGCCCACGATGTTGCGCCGAACTTTTGTCCTAGGTTAATCATAGAATTTTGGACAATTTGTCATGGCCAATCCACCCAACCTGCACATCTTTGGACTGTGGGAGGAAACCGGAGTACCCGGAGGAAACCCACGCAGTCACGGGGAGGATGTGCAGACTCCACACAGACAGTGACCCAAGTCGAAATCGAACTTGGGACCCTGGAGCTGTGAAGCAATTGTGCTATCCACAATGCTACCGTGCTGCCCTTAAGAAGTTAACCTACACTCCCTTATTCTACCCTAATCCAAGTACCTATCCAATAGCTGCTTGAAGGTCCATAAATTTTCCGACTCAACTACTACCACAGGCAGTGCATTCCATGCCCCCACTACTCTCTGGGTAAAGAACCTACCTCTGACATCCCCTCTATATCTTCCACCATTTATCTTAAATTTATGTCCCCTTGTAATGGTGTGTTCCACCCGGGGAAAAAGTCTCTGACTGTCTACTCTATCTATTCCCCTGATCATCTTATAAACCTCTATCAAGTCGCCCCTCATCCTTCTCCGTTCTAATGAGAAAAGGCCTAACACCCTCAATCTTTCCTCGTATGACCTACTCTCCATTCCAGGCAACATCCTGGTAAATCTCCTTTGCACCTTTTCCAAAGCTTCCACATCCTTCCTAAAATGAGGTGACCAGAACTGCACACAGTACTCCAAATGTGGCCTGACCAAGGTTTTGTACAGCTGCATCATCACCTCACGGCTCTTAAATTCAATCCCTCTGCTAATGAACGCTAGCACACCATAGGCCTTCTTCACAGCTCTATCCACTTGAGTGGCAACTTTCAAAGAACAATGAACATAGACCCCAAGATCTCTCTGCTCCTCCACATTGCCAAGAACCCTACCATTAACCCTGTATTCCGCATTCAGATTTGTCCTTCCAAAATGGACAACCTCACACTTGTCAGGGTTAAACTCCATCTGCCACTTCTCAGCCCAGCTCTGCATTCTATCTATGTCTCTTTGAAGCCGACAACAGCCCTCCTCACTATCCACAACTCCACCAATCTTCGTATCATCTGCAAATTTACTGACCCACCCTTCAACTCCCTCATCCAAGTCGTTAATGAAAATCACAAACAGCAGAGGACCCAGAACTGATCCCTGCGGTACGCCACTGATAACTGGGCTCCAGGCTGAATATTTGCCATCCACCACAACTCTCTGTCTTCTATCGGTTAGCCAGTTTGTTATCCAACTGGCCAAATTTCCCACTATCCCATGCCTCCTTACTTTCTGCATAAGCCTACCATGGGGAACCTTATCAAATGCCTTACTAAAATCCATGTACACTACATCCACTGCTTTACCTTCATCCACATGCTTGGTCACCTCCTCAAAGAATTCAATAAGACTTGTAAGGCAAGACCTACCCCTCACAAATCCGTGCTGACTATCCCTAATCAAGCAATGCCTTTCCAGATGCTCAGAAATCCTATCCCTCAGTACCCTTTCCATTACTTTGCCTACCACCGAAGTAAGACTAACTGGCCTGTAATTCCCAGGGTTATCCCTATTCCCTTTTTTGAACAGGGGCACGACATTCGCCACTCTCCAATCCTCTGGTACCACCCCTGTTGACAGCGAGGACGAAAAGATCATTGCCAACGGCTCTGCAATTTCATTTCTTGCTTCCCAGAGAATCCTTGGATATATCCCGTCAGGCCCGGGGGACTTGTCTATCCTCAAGTTTTTCAAAACGCGCAACACATCTTCCTTCCTGACAAGTATCTCCTCAAGCTTATCAGTCTGCTTCACGCTGTCCTCTCCAACAATATGGCCCCTCTCATTTGTAAATACTGAAGAAAAATACTTGTTCAAGGCCTCTCCTATCTCTTCAGACTCAATACACAATCTCCCGCTACTGTCCTTAATCGGACCTACTCTCACTCTAGTCATTCTCATATTTCTCACGTATGTGTAAAAGGCCTTGGGGTTTTCCTTGATCCTACCCGCCAAAGATTTTTCATGCCCTCTCTTAGCTCTCCTAATCCCTTTCTTCAGTTCCCTCCTGGCTATCTTGTATCCCTCCAGCGCACTGTCTGAACCTTGTTTCTTCAGCCTTACATAAGTCTCCTTCTTCCTCTTAACAAGACATTCAACCTCTCTTGTCAACCATGGTTCCCTCACTCGACCATCTCTTCCCTGCCTGACAGGGACATACATATCAAAGACACGCAGTACCTGATCCTTGAACAAGTTCCACATTTCACTTGTGTCCTTCCCTGACAGCCTATGTTCCCAACTTCTGCACTTCAATTCTTGTCTGACAGCATTGTATTTACCCTTCCCCCAATTATAAACCTTGCCCTGTTGCTCGCACCTATCCCTCTCCATTACTAAAGTGAAAGTCAGAGAATTGTGGTCACTACCTCCAAAATGCTCCCCCACTAACAAATCTATCACCTGCCCTGGTTCATTACCAAGTACTAAATCCAATATGGCCTCCCCTCTGGTCGGACAATCTACATACTGTGTTAGAAAAGCTTCCTGGACACACTGCACAAACACTACCCCATCCAAACTATTTGATCTAAAGAGTTTCCACTCAATGTTTGGGAAGTTGAAGTCGCCCATGACTACTACCCTGTGACTTCTGCACCTTTCCAGAATCTGTTTCCCAATCTGTTCCTCCACATCTCTGCTGCTATTGGGGGGCCTATAGAACACTCCCAACAAGGTGACTGCTCCTTTCCTATTTCTAACTTCAACCCATATTACCTCAGTAGGCACATCCCCCTCGAACTGCCTTTCTGCAGCTGTTATACTATCTCTAATTAACAATGCCACCCCCCCACCTCTTTTACCATCCTCCCTAATCTTGTTGAAACATCTATAACCAGGGACCTCCAACAACCATTTCTGCCCCTCTTCTATCCAGGTTTCCGTGATGGCCACCACATCGTAGTCCCAAGTACCGATCCATGCATTAAGTTCACCCACCTTATTCCTGATGCTTCTTGCATTAAAGTATACACACTTCAACCCATCTCCTTGCCTGCAAGTACTCTCCTTTGTCATTGTTACCTTCCCCACTGCATCACTACGTGCTTTGGCGTCCTGACTATCGTCTACCTTAGTTGCTGGACTACAGATCCGGTTCCCATTCCCCTGCCAAATTAGTTTAAACCCTCCCGAAGAGTACTAGAAAACCTCCCCCCCAGGATATTGGTGCCCCTCTGGTTCAGATGCAACCCGTCCTGCTTGTACAGGTCCCACCTTCCCCAGAATGCGCTCCAATTATCCAAATACCTGAAGCCCTCCCTCCTACACCATTCCTGCAGCCACGTGTTCAACTGCACTCTCTCCCTATTCCTAGCCTCGCTATCACGTGGCACCGGCAACAAACCAGAGATGACAACTCTGTCTGTCCTGGCCCTTAACTTCCAGCCTAACTCCCTAAACTTGTTTATTACCTCCACACCCTTTTTCCTACCTACATCGTTGGTACCAATGTGCACCACGACTTCTGGCTGCTCACCCTCCCCCTTCAGGATCCTGAAGACACGATCAGAGACATCCCTGGCCCTGGCACCCGGGAGGCAACATACCTTTCGGGAGTCTCGCTCGCGACCACAGAATCTCCTATCTATTCCCCTAACCATTGAATCTCCTATTACTATTGCTTTTCTATGCTCCCCCCTTCCCTTCTGAGCCCCAGAGCCAGACTCAGTGCCAGAGACCTGGCCGCTGGGGCCTTCCCCCGGTAGGTCATCCCCCCCCAACAGCATCCAAAACGGTATACTTGTTTTGAAGGGGAATGGCCACGAGGGATCCCTGCAGTCTGCCTGTTAGTTTTCTTTCCCCTGACTGTAACCCAGCTACTCTTGTCCAGTACCTTTGGTGTGGCTACCTCCCTGTAACTCTTCTCTATGACCCCCTCTGCCTCCCGGATGATCCGAAGTTCATCCAGCTCCAGCTCCAGTACCTTAACACGGTCTCTGAGGAGCTGGAGTTGGGTGCACTTCCCGCAGCTATAGTCAGCGGGGACACCAGTGATATCCCTCACCACCCACATCCTACAGGAGGAGCATGCAACTGCCCTAGCCTCCATCCCCTCTTACTTTACAGAATTAGCTGCCCTGTGGACCAACTGGACCTCCGCCCTCCGACTCTGCTCCCAGTCAGCTGTACTCTAAACTCCTGGTTCCCTTCACGCTCTTTGATAAATATAGGAAATTAAATGAAAGGAGTACCTTTCTCCCTCCTCACCTAACTCCCTCAGTCACCAAACTCTCACTGTAGCACTCAAATGCCACAAGCTCAGCACTCAGTGCAAACAAAGTCTGCACTGTATCTAGCCCCTATTTATACTGTGACTCTAGCTTCTAAAAACTGGCCTAATGCAATTAACTAATTAACAAGCTCCAGCTGCAAGTAAGTCCAAGTAGAACCTTGTTTAAAGCTGATTCAAAATTCACCTTCTTATAGACCAAACAGCAACTTTTAAGTTATTTAACTAAATAAAAGAAATACTAGACTTTAAATAACCCTTTTACTCCCTCAGTCACCAAACTCTCACTGTAGCACTCAAATGCCACAAGCTCAGCACTCAGTGCAAACAAAGTCTGCACTGTATCTAGCCCCTATTTATACTGTGACTCTAGCTTCTAAAAACTGGCCTAATGCAATTAACTAATTAAGAAGCTCCAGCTGCAAGTAAGTCCAAGTAGAACCTTGTTTAAAGCTGATTCAAAATTCACCTTCTTATAGACCAAACAGCAACTTTTAAGTTAATTAACTAAATAAAAGAAATACTAGACTTTAAATAACCCTTTTACTCCCTCAGTCACCAAACTCTCACTGTAGCACTCAAATGCCACAAGCTCAGCACTCAGTGCAAACGATGAGCAAACATTTCCTCCACTTGCACACCAGGAATGCCAAAGCCAATGTCTTCAGTCCTGCAAGAAGCTGTGTTCCCCAACCCACTAGCTCCATCCACCCCTCTCCCACCCCTCTCTCTGTCTGCACTCTGCCTTATGCAGGTTGTTGTGTTCTCTGCCTTGCTCTAACCAGATGGCTTCGATGTGTAGTGTTGATCAGAGAATAACGAGTCTTGTAAACTAACAAAACTATTTATTTAACTCTACAATTGGATTCAACACATCCACAACAACTAACAATTGATTAATCACACATTAAGCTGTACTCATCCAACATCTAACTCCGTGAGTACTCTCTCGCTCTCCCACTATCTTCAGTCCTCCCAGCTCCTGCTCCTACCACCGACTCCAACCTTCTGTCCCACAAGGCTCAGCATCATCCCTTATATATCTCTATGATGAGCTCCTGCGAGTGGCTGTCTCGATCCATTTCATTAACCCTTGCATTACCTTCATGTATGATAATACCACAGTTGTGTGGACTCCCAGTTTTCTGGGTTTTTTTCAAATAAATTTAGAATAATAATCACTTATTGTCACAAATAGGCTTCAATGAAGTTACTGCCCCTAGTCACCACATTCCGGCACCTGTTCAGGGAGGCTGGTACGGGAATTGAACCCGCGCTGCTGGCCTTGTTCTGCATTACAAGCCAGCTGTTTAGCCCACTGTGCTAAACCAGCCCCAGAATGCCCAATCCAATTTTTCCAATTAAGGGGCAATTTAGCGTGGCCAATCCACCTACCCTGCACATCTCTGGGTTGTGGGAGTGAAACCCGCGCAGACACGGGGAGAATGTGCAAACCCCACACGGTCAGTGACCCAGAGCCGGGATTGAACCTGGGACCTCAGGGCCATGAAGTTTGAAGAGTATACGGGGGGGGGGGGGGGGGGAATTGTTGCATCGTGGCAGGGGGGGTGAGAGATGACCTGGTCAGGGTCGGAGAAGGGGGCCATCTGGGATGGGCTAGGCATAGGGTGGAATTAAGGAGGCAGGGGTTAAGTGGGGAAGATGACTGACGGTAGAGGGGATTGGTTGCATAAACCTCCGGTAAGGTTGGTAACGTGGAACGTCCGGGGGCTGAATGGGCCGGTTAAAAGGTCGCGGGTGTTCGGGCACCTCAGGAGCTTGAAATGAAATGAAAATCGCTTATTGTCACAAGTAGGCTTCAAATGAAGTTACTGTGAAAAGCCCCTAGTCGCCACATTCCGGCGCCTGTTCGGGAAGGCTGGTACGGGAATTGAACCGTGCTGCTGGCCTGCCTGGGTCTGCTTTCAAAGCCAGCGATTTGGCCCAGTGTGCTAAACCAGCCTGAAACCCGGGGGGGGGGGGGGGGGGGGGGTCTTTCTGCAGGAGACCCACCTCCGTGTGAAGGGCCAGGTTAGGTTAAGGAAGGGGTGGGTCGGGCAGGTTTTTCCACTCGAGGTTTGATTCAAAATCGAGGGGTGTGGCGATTTTAATGAGCAAAAAAATGGGATTTGTGAGGGCTCCGGGAGGGAGATATGTGATTGTGAGCGGGGTATTGGAAGGGGCACCGGTAGTGTTGGTAAATGTGTATGCCCCACATTGGGAAGATGTGGGTTTTATGAGGGGGTTGCTGGCAGCAATCCCGGATTTGGCCAAGTACCAGTTGATCACGGGAGGAGATTTTAACTGTGTCCTGGAGCCGAGGGTGGATCGGTCGAGTCCCAGGTCGATGGGTAGGGTACGAATGGCAAGGGAGCTGGGGGGCTTTATGGAGAGGATGGGTATGGTGGATCCATGGCACTTTCAGAACCCGGGGGAAGGGAGTCTTCCTTCTTTTCACAAGTCTACAAGGTGTATTTGAGGAGTAATATAAGACGGCTGTTGAATGGGGTGATGAATCCGTCGGGGGCTCTGGTACCAGAGGTGGTGGTGTCCATGGACGCGGAGAAGGCATTTGATCGGGTGGAGTGGAGTTACCTGTTCCAGGCTTTGGGAAGGTTTGGGTTTGGGCTGGGATCTGTGGCGTGGGTACGGTTGCTGTATGTGGCACCAAGGGTGAGGGTGAGGAGGAATGATATGATCTCACAAAGCTTTGACTTACACAGGGGTACGAGGCAGGGGTGCCCGCTGTCGCCGCTGCTGTTTGCGCTGGCCATAGAGACATTGGCGATGGCTCTCAGGGGGTCGGCGGAGTGGCAGGGATTTATGAGGAGACAGGTGTGGTGATATGCATCACTGTAAATACACAAGGGGTTAATGTAAATACACTACGACTAAGTAACCACTAGAGGGAGCACCAGAGATGTTATGACATGCAGACATACAGCTAATGAACACATGGAATAGGACACGACCAATGGGCAGTCAAGACACCCAGAGGTGACACTACCACAAGGGGGCATTACACAACCCATATATAAGGACAGGGGCACACATGCTCTGTCTCTTTCCACAGTCAACACTTAGAGAGTAGGACAGGGGCAGATCAGAAGCATCACACCCACCACGTGGCTTAGAGCAGACTGGTTAGTTAGACTGAGTTACTATAGCAAGATTAGCAGGAGAGTCGAACTCCTAGAGAACTGTACTAATGGTTCAATAAATCACATTGAACTTACTTCAAAGTCTGGAGTATCTTTTGGTCAAAGCTGCATCGAGTTACAGCCTGTGTTATCCCAGAGTGCATAACACGACAGGAGGGAGCATCGGGTGTCACTCTAGGCTGATGACCTCTTGCTGTTTCTGATCCGTTGGAGAGTATGGGAAGGATTATGGGCCTGTCGGGGAGGTTTGGTGGGATCTCGGGATACAAGCTGAATGTTGGGAAAAGCGAGGTATTCCCGGTGAATGAGCTGGCACAGCCGGCTAATTTAGGGGGGATGCCATTTACGGTAGCGAGGGATAGGTTTCGGTATTTGGGGATTCAGGTAGTGAGGGAATGGACGGGGCTCCATAAGTGGAATTTAACGAAGCTGGTGGAGGAGGCCAGGGAGGATCTTCGGAGGTGGGATACACGGCACTTAACACTAGCACGGAGGGTCCAAGTGGGGAAAATGAATATTCTGCCGAGGTTCTTGTTTATCTTTCAGGCTCTGCCGATCTTTATACCAAAGGGCTTTTTCTGGAAAGTGGACATGATCATCTCTGACTTTGTATGGACGGGGAAGGTGCCGAGGGTGGGAGGACCCTGCTACAGAGGCAGCGGGGGGGGGGGGGGGGGAGGACCCTGCTACAGAGGCAGCGGGGGGGGGGGGGACCCTGCTACAGAGGCAACGGGGGGGGGGGGGGAGGACCCTGCTACAGAGGCAGCGGGGGGGGGGGGAGGGAACCCTGCTACAGAGGCAGCGGGGGGGGGGGGAGGGAACCCAGCTACAGAGGCAGGGGGGGGGGGGGACCCTGCTACAGAGGCAGGGGGGAGGGGGGACCCTGCTACAGAGGCAGCGGGGGGGGGGGACCCTGCTACAGAGGCAGCAGGGGGGGGGGGGACCCTGCTACAGAGGCAGCGGGGGGAGGGGACCCTGCTACAGAGGCAGCGGGGGGGGGGGGGGAGGACCCTGCTACAGAGGCAGCGGGGGGCGGGGGGAGGGAACTCTGCTACAGAGGCAGCGGGGGGGGGGAGGGAACCCTGCTACAGAGGCAGCGCGGGGGGGGGGGGGGACCCTGCTACAGAGGCAGCGGGGGGGGGGGGGACCCTGCTACAGAGGCAGCGGGAGGGGGGGGACGGGACCCTGCTACAGAGGCAGCGGGGGGGGGCGGGGAAGGGGGGGGAGGACCCTGCTACAGAGGCAGCGGGGGGGGGGCGGGGAAGGGGGGGGGGGGGCGGGGAAGGGGGGGGGGGGGGCCCCTGCTACAGAGGCAGCGGGGGGGGGGGGAGGACCCTGCTACAGAGCAGCGGGGGGGGGGGGACCCTGCTACAGAGGCAGCGGGAGGGGGGGGACGGGACCCTGCTACAGAGGCAGCGGGGGGGGGGGGAGACCCTGCTACAGAGGCAGCGGGGGGGGGGGGGGACCCTGCTACAGAGGCAGCGGGGGGGGGGGGGCCCTGCTACAGAGGCAGCGGGGGGGGGGGGACCCTGCTACAGAGGCAGCGGGGGGGGGGGGGGGGGGGGACCCTGCTACAGAGGCAGCGGGGGGGGGGGGGGGACCCTGCTACAGAGGCAGCGGGGGGGGGGGGGACGGGACCCTGCTACAGAGGCAGCGGGGGGGGGGGGGGGGGAGACCCTGCTACAGAGGCAGCGGGGGGGGGGGGACCCTGCTACAGAGGCAGCGGGGGGGGGGGGACCCTGCTACAGAGGCAGCGGGTGGGGGGGGGGGAGGACCCTGCTACAGAGGGCAGCGGGGGGGGGGGGGGACCCTGCTACAGAGGCAGCGGGGGGGGGGACCCTGCTACAGAGGCAGCGGCGGGGGGGGGACCCTGCTACAGAGGCACGGGGGGGGGGGGGGAGGACCCTGCTACAGAGGCAGCGGGGGGGGGTGCGGGGAAGGGGGGGGAGGACCCTGCTACAGAGGCAGCGGGGGGGGCGGGGGGAAGGGGGGGGGACCCGCTACAGAGGCAGCGGGGGGGGGAGGACCCTGCTACAGAGGCAGCGGGGGGGGGGGGGGGACCCTGCTACAGAGGCAGTGGGGGGGGGGGGGGAGGGCCCTGCTACAGAGGCAGCGGGGGGGGGGGGGGGACCCTGCTACAGAGGCAGCGGGGGGGGGGGGGACCCTGCTACAGAGGCAGCGGGGGGGGGGGGGACCCTGCTACAGAGGCAGCGGGGGGGGGGGGACCCTGCTACAGAGGCAGCAGGGGGGGGGAGGGCCCTGCTACAGAGGGAGCGGGGGGGGGGGGACCTGCTACAGAGGCAGCGGGTGGGGGGGGGGGAGGACCCTGCTACAGAGGCAGCGGGGGGGGGGGGGGACCCTGCTACAGAGGCAGCGGGGGGGGGGACCCTGCTACAGATGGCAGCGGGGGGGGGGACCCTGCTACAGAGGCAGCGGGGGGGGGGGGGAGGACCCTGCTACAGAGGCAGGCGCGGGGGGGGGCGGGGAAGGGGGGGGAGGACCCTGCTACAGAGGCAGCGGGGGGGGCGGGGAAGGGGGGGGGACCCTGCTACAGAGGCAGCAGGGGGGGGGAGGGCCCTGCTACAGAGGCAGCGGGGGGGGGGGGGGGACCCTGCTGCAGAGGCAGCGGGGGGGGGGCGGGGAGGGGGGGGAGGACCCTGCTACAGAGGCAGTGGGGGGGGGGGGAGGACCCTGCTACAGAGGCAGCGGGGGGGGGGGGGACCCTGCTACAGAGGCAGCGGGGGGGGGGGGGGGGACCCTGCTACAGAGGCAGCGGGGGGGGGGGGACCCTGCTACAGAGGCAGTGGGGGGGGGGGGGGGACCCTGCTACAGAGGCAGCGGGGGGGGGGGGGGACCCTGCTACAGAGGCAGCGGGGGGGGGGGGGGACCCTGCTACAGAGGCAGCGGGGGGGGGGACCCTGCTACAGAGGCAGCGGGGGGGGGGACCCTGCTACAGAGGCAGCGGGGGGGGGGGGGACCCTGCTACAGAGGCAGCGGCGGGGTGGGGGGGAGGGACCTGCTACAGAGGCAGCGGGAGGGGGGGGACCCTGCTACAGAGGCAGCGGGGGGGGGCGGGGGAAGGGGGGGGAGGACCCTGCTACAGAGGCAGCGGGGGGGGGGGGGGAGGACCCTGCTACAGAGGCAGCGGGGGGGGGGGGACCCTGCTACAGAGGCAGCGGGAGGGGGGGGGGGGACCCTGCTACAGAGGCAGCGGGGGGGGGGGGGGACCCTGCTACAGAGGCAGCGGGGGGGGGGGGCGGGGAGGGGGGGGGGAGGACCCTGCTACAGAGGCAGTGGGGGGGGGGGAGGACCCTGCTACAGAGGCAGCGGGGGGGGGGGAGGGGACCTGCTACAGAGGCAGTGGGGGGGGGGGGACCCTGCTACAGAGGCAGCGGGGGGGGGGGGGACCCTGCTGCAGAGGCAGCGGGGGGGGGGGCGGGGAGGGGGGGGGAGGGACCCTGCTACAGAGGCAGGGGGGGGGGGGGGAGGACCCTGCTACAGAGGCAGCGGGGGGGGGGACCCTGCTACAGAGGCAGCGGGGGGGGGGGAACCGCTACAGAGGCAGCGGGGGGGGGGGGGACCCCTGCTGCAGAGGCAGCGGGGGGGGGAGGGGGGGAGGACCCTGCTACAGAGGCAGGGGAGGGGGGGGACCCTGCTACAGAGGCAGCGGGGGGGGCGGGGAAGGGGGGGAGGACCCTGCTACAGAGGCAGCGGGAGGGGGGGGGGGGGGGACCCTGCTACAGAGGCAGCGGGGGGGGGGGGAGGACCCTGCTACAGAGGGCAGCGGGGGGGGGGGGGGGAGGACCTGCTACAGAGGCAGCGGGGGGGGGGGACCCTGCTACAGAGGCAGCGGGAGGGGGGGGGGGACCCTGCTACAGAGGCAGCGGGGGGGGGGGGCGAGGGCCCTGCTACAGAGGCAGCGGGGGGGGGGGGACCCTGCTACAGAGGGCAGCGGGGGGGGGGGGACCCTGCTGCAGAGGCAGCGGGGGGGGGGGGACCCTGCTACAGAGGCAGCGGGGGGGGGGGGGACCCTGCTACAGAGGCAGCGGGGGGGGGGGACCCTGCTACAGAGGCAGCGGGGGGGGGGGGACCCTGCTACAGAGCAGCGGGGGGGGGGGACCCTGCTGCAGAGGCAGCGGGGGGGGGGTGGGGACCCTGCTACAGAGGCAGCGGGGGGGGGGGAGGGCCCTGCTACAGAGGCAGCGGGGGGGGGGGGGAGACCCTGCTACAGAGGCAGCGGGGGGGGGGACCATGCTGCAGAGGCAGCGGGGGGGGGGGGACCCTGCTACAGAGGCAGCGGGGAGAGGGGGGGGGGGACCCTGCTACAGAGCAGCGGGGGGGGGGGGAGGGCCCTGCTACAGAGGCAGCGGGGGGGGGGGGGACCCTGCTACAGAGGCAGCGGGGGGGGGGGACCCTGCTACAGAGGCAGCGGGGGGGGGGGGGGGGGACCCTGCTACAGAGGCAGCGGGGGGGGGGATCCTGCTGCAGAGGCAGCGGGGGGGGGGCGGGGGGGGGGGGGAGGGGGGGAGGACCCTGCTACATAGGCAGCGGGGGGGGGGAGGACCCTGCTACAGAGGCAGCGGGGGGGGGACCCTGCTACAGAGGCAGGGGGGGGGGGGGGCCCTGCTACAGAGGCAGCGGCGGGGGGGGGGGGGGGACCCTGCTACAGAGGCAGAGGCAGCGGGGGGGGGGGGAGGACCCTGCTACAGAGGCAGCGGGGGGGGGGGGGGGACCCTGCTACAGAGGCAGCGGGGGGGGGGGGGGGTGGCGTTGCCGAACTTGCTTCATTATTATTGGGCGGCGAATGTGGACAAGGTGCGGCGGTGGTGGGAAGGGGAAGGGGTAGAGTGGGTTAGGATGGAGGAAGGATTGTGTAAGGGGTCTAATTTGAAGGCTATGGTGACGGCAGCGTTGCCAATGGCTCAGAGTGGGTATTCAGGGAGCCCAGTGCTGCAGTCCACGGTGAAAATATGGGATCAGCTGAGGAGGCATTTTAGGGTGGAAGGGATTTTGGTGCTAACGCCGCTGCGCGAGAATCATGGGTTTGAGCCGGGGGGATGGATAGTGTATACAGGAGGTGGAGGGAAGTGGGGCTGGTCAAGGTGAGGGATTTGTATTTGAAGGAAGGGTTCGCCAGTCTGGAGGATCTAAGGGAGAGAGCAGAGCAGCCGAGGGGGAGTGAGTTCAGGTATGTATAGGTTAGGGACTTTGCCTGAAAGGTCTGGAAGGGGTTCCCTAGATTGCCAGGATACACCCTGCTGGAGCGACTGCTGCTTCCGGATGTGGAAGGGGAGGGAAGAATTGGGGATATATACAACTGGCTGGGAGAGCAGGGAGGCGAGCGGGTGGTGAAGATCAAGGAGAAATGGGAAGCAGAGTTGGGAATGGAGATCAATTGGGGAGTATGGAGTGAGGCACTGCGAAGGGTAAACGGGACCTCCTCTTGTGCAGGGATGAGTCTGATACAGTTTAAGGTGGTGTACAGGGTGCATATGACTCGGGCGAGAATGAGTGGGTTCTTTCAGGGGGTAGCAGATGAGTGTGAGAGGTGTGGGCGGGGGCCAGCGAATCACACGCACGTGTTTTGAGTGGGACGATTCTGGGCGGGAGTGTCTCAGCCAGGATAGTGGAGGAGGAGGTGGACCCGGACCCTTTGGTGGCGATATTTGGGGTCTCAGAGAAGCCGGAGCTCATGGAGAGGAGGAAGGCCGATGTCTTGGCCTTCGCCTCTCTGACTGCACGGCGATAAATTTTGCTGGAGTGGCGGTCGGCATCACCACCTAGGGCAGCGGCTTGGTTGGGTGACCTGCACGACTTCCTACGGTTAAAGAAGATAAAGTATGAGTTAAGGGGCTCTTCAGGGGGGTTTGAGGAAAGGTGGGGGATGTTTGTGACCGTGTTTTATGAACTGTTCGTCGCGGGGGCGGGGGGGGGGGGGGGGGTTGGTGAAAAAGAGGAAAAATCTGTACAGACTGTATAGTTGATTGTTGGGGTGTTTATTTGCTGTAACCTGTTTTGATTCATGTTTGTAATAAAATACATTAAAAAAAAAGAACTCCTCATCAGGATCTGCTGGGCTCTGTTGAGATCACAGGCCCAGGGTGATGATACGATGGAATGAAAGTTGCCATCTCCGGCCTGCTACACATTGAAGAAGCAGTTGGTGTCTGCCTTCAATGAGGACTACTTTGCCGGGTATGGGGGGAAAGCTTCAGTAGAACATAGAACAGTACAGCACAGAACAGGCCCTTCGGCCCTCGATGTTGTGCCGAGCAATGATCACCCTACTCAAGTCAACGTATCCACCCTACCTCCCCCCCCCCCCCCCCCCCCCCCCCCCCCCCCGGAGCTGTGAAGCATTTATGCTAGCTACCGTGCTGCCCTACAGTGTGGGATTAAGTTGAGCTAAAGAGCCACTTTGGGCAAATCAGGCCAGTTGCAGGGGTTCACGATTCCACCCCTTCCTTAAGTCTCACGCACTGGGGGTTGGGATCTGCTCCAGTTCAGAGGCAAATCAACCAGAGGTCCAGGGAAAACCGTGCTCCGGAATAAGGTCACTAAGGAGTTCTCCCATTGTGGCTTAGTGTCAAATTCTGTTTGTTAATCCCAGGCATGAGGTACATAGAATGACATTGTCCACAATGCAAATACAGGCCATTCAGCCCTTCTGGTCTATTCCAGTGAGCCGCTCAGGAGTCTGTGCCGCCCCCAGTTTATCCAAAACTTGCTGCATATTCTTTTTTATCTGGAATGGTGAGATTGCGGGTAGTGACTTTTACAGGTACATTTATCAGAAGCTAGTAGGTACGCTCCAAAACTTAGGATTTGGCTCCTCCCTCTGCAACTGGATCCTCTACTTTCTGACTTGCAAACCACAATCAGTAAGAATGAACAACAACATCTCCTCCATGATAGTCCTCAATACCGGTGCCACACAAGGCTGCGTACTTAGCCCTCTACTCTACTCCCTGTATATACACAGCTGCCTGGCAAAATTTGGTTCCAACTCCATCTACAAGTTTGCTGACGATACGACCATAGTGGGCCGGATCTCGAATAACGACGAGTCAGAAAACAGGAGGGAGATAGAGAACCTAGTGGAGTGGTGTAACGACAACAATCTCTCCCTCAATGCCAGCAAAACTAAAGAGCTGGTCATTGACTTCAGGAAGCAAAGTACTGAACACACCCCTGTCAGCATCAACGGGGCCGAGGTGGAGATGTTTGACAGTGTCATGTGAGAGTACCTTTAAGAAATGGGTGTTTTTTATAAAATAGCTGTAGTGGGTGTTGTGGTGATATGCATCACTGTAAATACACAAGGGGTTAATGTAAATACATGTAGACTAGATAGACACTAGAGGGAGCTTCAGAGACACACACAGACACTCAACCAATAGGTCAGTTAGATAGGACATGACCAATGGGCATTCATGACGCACACAGAGGTGACACTACCACAGGGGGGCATTACACCAACCCATATATAAAGGACACAGCACACATAATCTTCCTCTTTCCAGTGGAGACACTCAGTGAGTACAGACACAGGGTTGATTCAACATCACACCCACCACGTGGATTGTAGCAGACTGGTTCGTCAGTCTGAGTAGCGATAGAAGGATTAACAGTAGTGGCGAACCCGAGTCGGAGAATTGTAAATAGTTTAATAAACGTGTTGAAGTTATCTCCAAGTCTGAACCTTCCTTTATCAAGTGCACATCAAGGAAGCTGCTTATGCTACGCTAAGAGCATAACAAGACAGGTGTACCTTTACGAAATGGGCGTTTATTAGATAGCTGCAGTGATGTCAGAGTGTGTGTGTGGAGCTGGGCTGTCTGTCTGCTTTTACTTTCGCTTTGGACTTGCAGCTACAGGATGTGTTTAGTTTCCTTTTGCAGATTGGGAGCTGCATCCAGCAAAACCAGGTGTAATTCTGATTTATTTCTGACTGAAAGGAATGTCTTCAAATCACTTGCTCGTTTAAAAGTGCTGACTGCTCTCAGTAGTGAATTTAAACCTGATCTCTGAGTTAAAAAGGGTCTTTTGTCTTATGGTTGTTAATAAGGAAAGATTAAGGTTTACTTATAGAATATAGTATCTGTGGGGAGGATTGATGTTGATAGTTGTTAAGATGTTTACTGTGGGTTTATAAAGTGTTAACTGGTTTCATAAATGAATATTGTTTTAATTTAAAAGTACTGTAGGTCTTCTGTTGCATCACGCTTGCAGAGTAGGCCTGTGTGTTTCCCCATAACCACAATCTATTCAAAGTTGTGGGTCAGGTGAACTCCATGATACACTTTGGGGTTCTCTAAACCCTGGCCCATCGCAACAGCTTCAAATTCCTAGGGGTGTAAATCTCCAAAAATCTGTCCTGGTCCACTCACATCGATGCTACGACCAAGAAAGCGCAGCAGCGCCTATACTTCCTCAGGAAACTAAGGAAATTCGGCATGTCCACATTAACCCTTACCAACTTTTGCAGATGCACCACAGAAAGCATCCTATCGGGCTGCATCACAGCCTGGTATGGCAACTGCTCGGCCCAGGACCGCAAGGAACTTCAGAGAGTCGTGAACACCGCCCAGTCCATCACACGAACCTGCCTCCCATCCATTGACTCCATCTACACCTCCCGCTGCCGGGCAGCATAATCAAGGATCCCTCCCACCCGGCTAACTCACTCTTCCAACTTCTTCCATCGGGCAGGAGATACAGAAGTCTGAGAACACGGACGAACAGACTCAAAACAGCTTCTTCCCCACTGTAAATGACCCTCTTATGGACTGACCTCATTAACACTGCATCCTGTATGCTTCACCCGATGTCGGTGTCTATGCATTTACATTGTGGACCTTGTGTTGCCCTATTATGTATTTTTTTTTCTCTTCATGTACTAACTGATCTGATTGAGCTGCTCGCAGAAAAATACTTTTCTTTTTTGTTTAGAAAACATTTTATTGAAGCATTTACAATTTTAACGTTTAAACATTCTAAACAGCAGAGCGGACCGACCTACGCAACTACATCACAATAACAGAACCAACTTCCCCCCCCCCCCCCCCAACTCCTGACTGCCCCTAGATTAGATTCGCTATCCTTATTCTCCACTGCCGTGCCTCGCTCTCCCCCCCCCCCCCCCCCCCCCCCTTCTGCTGACGTCAGTTTTCCTTAAAGAAGTCGATGAACGGCTGCCACCTCCGAGCGAACCCCTGGATTGAACCCCTTAAGATGAACTTAATGTTCTCCAGCCTGAGAAACCCGGCCCTGTCACTGGGCCACATCCTGGACGTTGGAGGCTCCGAGTCCCTCCCTCCCAGCAAAATCCATCTCCGGGCCACCAGGGAGGCAAAGGCCAAAACTTCGGCCTCTCTCCCCCCACCCCCCACCCCCACCCCCCGGGCTCCCAGATCTTCCGACACTCCAAATATTGCCACCTCGGGACTCGGAGTCACCGTCCCTTCCAGGACCTCTGTCACGACGTCCGCAAATCCCTGCCAGAATCCCCTCCGCCTCGGACACGCCCAGAACATGTGTATATGATTCGCCGAACTTCCCCCACACCTCACACACCTGTCCTCCACCTCCTCAAAAAACCTACTCATCCGGGCCGCAGTTATGTCAGCCCCATGGACCACCTTGAACTGGATCAGGCTGAGCCTGGCACACGACGAGGATGTATTGACTCTCCTCAGGGCTCCTCCCATAGCCCAACTTCCAACTCCCCTCCCAGCTGCTCCTCCCACTTCCTCTTCACCTCCCCGATTGGGACCCCTTCCCACTCCATCAATTCCTTATCTACTTCCGAGACCCTCCCTTCCCCACCCCCTGTTTTAGACAACACCTTATCCTGTAGTCCCCTTAGGGGGAGGCGAGGGAAACTTGGAACCTGCCTCCGGAGGAAGTCCTGTACCTGCAGGTACCGAAACCCATTCCCAACCGGCAACTCAAACTCCTTCTCTAGCTCCTCCAGGCTCAGGACCCCTCCTCAATGAAGGGATCCCCAAATCACTCAATCCCTGCCCACTGCCACCTCCTAAAGCCTCCGTCCAGCCCTCCGGGAGCGAACCAGAGATTGTCACAGATTGGTGACCACACTGACGCCCACTCCAGTCTCATGTGCTGCCCCCATTGCCCCCACACCCTCAGGGCTGCCACTACCACTGGGCTTGTGGAGTACCGAGCCGGCGAGAATGACAGAGGTGCCATTAACAGAGCCTCCAGACCTGTGCCCTTACAGAATGCCGCCTCTACCCGCTCCCACACCGACCCCGACCCCCACTACCCACTTCCTAACCATCGGAATATTAGCTGCCCAGTAGTAATTAATAAAAATTCGGAAGGGCCAAGCCCCTCTCCCCGCGCCCCCCGCTCAAGAGGGACCTTCTTCACCCTCGGGACTTTCCCAGCCCATATAAAACCCGGGATCGCCGCATTCATCTTCCTAAAAAATGCTTTGTTGATGAAGATTGGGAGACACTGAAACACGAACAGCATTCTCGGGAGGGCTGTCGTTTTCACAGTCTGTACCCCCCCCACCCCAGTGACAGCGGGAGCACGTCCCACCTTCGGACATCCCCTTTCATTTACTCAATCACCCTGCCCAAATTTAATTTGTGAAGCTGACCCCAGTCCATTGCCACCTGAATCCCCAGGTACCTAAACTCCTTCCCACCACTTTGAATGGCATCTCCCTGAGTCTCCCCTCCTGCCCCCGTGCCTGGATCGCGAAGACCTCGCTCTTGCTCGTGTTTAGTTTGTAGCCTGAGAACCGGCCAAATTCCTCCAATATGTCCATGATCCCGGCCACCACCCCCCCAACAGGTCTGTTATGTAAAGGAGCAAATTGTCCGCATAGAGTGAGACTCTATGTTCCACCGCCCCCTTTCACTGTCCCCCGCCAGATGTTCGATAGCCTAAGGGCCATTGCCAAGGGCTCTATGGCCAGGGCAAACAGTCGTGGGAAGAGCGGATATCCCTGTCTTGTCCCCCGACACAAACTAAAATATTCTGACCGGACCCGGTTTGCCTTACATTCGCCACCGGTGCCTAATATAACAGCCGGACCCAGTCAACGAATCTCTGCTTGAAACCCAAATCTTCCCAGGCTATCCCACAGGTCACCTTCTACTCCACCCGATCAAAGGCCTTCTCTGCATCCACGGCCACCACCACCTCGACCTCGCTTCCCTCCGCAGACATCATTATCATATTTAGGAGCCGCCTCATATTGGACGTCAGTTGACGTCCCTTCACAAATCCCGTCTGGTCCTCCCCTATTACCCCCGGAACACAATCCTCTACGCGTGTGGCCAGGATATTTGCCTGCAATTTCACATCCACATTTAGCAGGGAGATCGGCCTATACGACCCACAGCTCTGCGGATCCTTATCCCGCTTCAGAATAAGGGAAATCGATGCCTGCGATAACGTTGGGGAGAGCACTCACAACTCCTTCGACTCATTAAAAACCTTTACCAGGAGCGGCCCCAACAGCCCAGAAAACTTTTTGTGGAATTCGACCGGGTATCCGTCTGGTCCTGGGGCTATACCCGATTGCATCGCCCCCAATCCATCTACAACCTCCCCAAGACCGATTGGGGCTCCCAAATCCTCAGCCAACTCCTCATCTATCCTCGGGAACTCCAGCGCCCCCCCCCAAAAAATTGCTTCATACCCTCCTCCCCGGCTGGGGGTTCCGATTCGTATAGTCTATTATAAATTCCCGAAACACATCATTCACCCCCGCCGGATCCACAACCACCTTCCCCCCTGTATCCTTTACTTTCCCAATTTCTCTCGCTGCCTCCTACTCCCTCAGCTGGTGCGCTAATATCCTGCTGGCTTTTTCCCCGTATTCATACACTGCCCTCTTCACCCTCCTGTAAGACTTTGCCTACCAGCCTGTCCAACTCTGCCCGTTCAACCTTCTCCTTATGGGCTCGAATCAAAATGGGCTCCCCCCTGATAACCGCCTTCAGTGCCTCCCACACCACCCCTGCCGAGATCTCACCCGTATCATTGATCCTTATATATCACAAATGGCCCCCCCTCACCCACTTCCTCCTCCGCTAGCAGCCCCACATCTAACCTCCATTGCAGCCGCTGAGCCTTTCCTTTGCTCACTCGCTGGTCTATCCAGTGTGGGGCGCGGACTGACAGCATTATTGCTGAATATTCGGTATCCACCACCTCAGTCAGCAGCGTTTTGCCCAACACCAGGAAATCTATCCGGGAGGGCATCTTATGCACATCGGAGTAGACTGAAAACTCCTTGGCCTCCCAAATCATCATGGGTCCACCCCCCCATGTGCTCCATAAACCCCCGTAGCTCCTTTGCCATAGCTGTCACCTTTCCGGACCTGGAACTCGACCGGTCCAGTCTCGGATCCAGCACCGTATTAAAGTCTCCCCCCATAATCAGTCGATGTGAATCCAGGTCCGGGATCTTCCCTAGCACCCTCCTGATAAACTCGGCATCATCCCAGTTTGGGGCATATATATTCACCAATACCACGGCCATTCCCCCCAGCTTCCCACTAACCATGATGAATCTACCCACCCAGGTCCGCCTCTATCTTCCCCACCTTGAACACCACCCTTTTATTGACCAGAATTGCCACCCCCCCCCCCCTCGTTTTAAAGTCCAACCCATCCCTTCCTCAACCTAATTTGATCCCCCACCTTCAAGTGTGTCTCCTGCACCATGGCCATGCCTGCCTTCAGCTGCCTCAAGGTGTGCGAACACACGGGTCCATTTGAGCAGCCCATTTAGCCGGCGAACGCTCCAGGTGACCAGCCTAGCCAGCCCCCCCCCCTCCCCTCCCCTGCCGGTCAGCCATAACCTCTCCTAGGCCAGCGCTTGGCCCATGAGAAAAATACTTTTCACTGTCCCTCGGTACACGGGACAGGAAACAAATCCAATCCAATGCTGATCGGGTGGGATGAAGAATAACAGGACTTGCATTTATGTAGCATGACCACCAGACATTGCTAAGTGTTCGAAGCCAATTAAATACCTTTGAGTGTAGTCACTGTTGTAATGGAGGTAACACAGGGGCCAATCTGTGCACATGGAGGCCCATGATAATGATATTGACCTGATCATTTGTTTATCTGATGCTAATTTGGGGATAAAGTGGAGAAGAGGCTGATGTGGAACACAAACCTTCCCCTGAAATATATTAATGCTATTTGCCTGAGGCAATGAGCTCCACATTCTCACCACTATGCGAGCAAAGAGGTTCCCCCCGATCGGATTTATTATGGGCGGACTGCTATTGGCAATCCCACCGAGTTCTGGTCCCTCCCGAGAGGTGCGAGCGTCTTTCATCATTTTAAACATGTCCATCAGGTCAACCTTGAGGGAAAAGAGTCTCAGTGTTTTCGGCTTTTCCCGAGGATTGTACCCTGACCGTGCGATGGGAATGATGCTGTACCAGATATATCTGCTCCAATGAAGCCAGTCTGCTCACCGTCAGATCTTTATAAATCAGGATATGTTTTATTTTGAACTGAAAGTTGAGGATGTGGATAGTCTGCACCCTCACCAGGTTTCTGCATTCACACCATCAGCTTCAACTGCCCAGTCAAACCACAGAACAGTTCCCTTTGCCGTTTTATTCTGCAGTTCAGCGAGTAAGGAAGCATTTGCTTTGATGTAAAAGCACTGGGAACATTGGGCTGTCTCGAATTGTTTCATGGCCACTGACACCGTGTTGGCAGCGCTGTGAGTGTGACCTGGGCCTGGGTGTGGAACACTCAGTCCTGATTCACTGACTCAATCCCCTCTGCCTGCACAAAGCTATTTACACATTTCATTCAGCTACAGTCATTTATATTCACGCCTCTGAAAGAGGTTGCCACGTGTCAAATTCTTTACACATTTAGTTGTTTCTATTCCAAAAATTTGGCAAAGCTTCACTCTGTACCTGTCCTGGGAGTGTTTGATGGGGACAGTGTAGAGGGAGCTTTACTCTGTATCTAACCCCGTGGTGTACCTGTCCTGGGAGTGTTTGATGGGGACAGTGTAGAGGGAGCTTTACTCTGTATCTAACCCCGTGCTGTACCTGTCCTGGGAGTGTTTGATGGGGACAGTGCAGAGGGAGCTTTACTCTGTATCTTTCTCCGTGCTGTAACTGTCCTGGGAGTGTTTGATGTGGATAGTGTGGAGGGAGCTTTACTCTGTATCTAACCCCGTGCTGTACCTGTCCTGAGAGTGTTTGATGGGGACAGTGTGGAGAGAGCTTACTCTGTATCTAACCCCGTGCAGTACCTGTCCTGGAAGTGTTTGATGGGGACAGTGTAGAGAGAGCTTTACTCTGTATCTAACCCCGTGCTGTACCTGTCCTGGGAGTGTTTGATGGGGACAGTGTAGAGGGAGCTTTACTCTGTATCTAACCCCGTGCTGTACCTGTCCTGGGAGTGTTTGATGGGGACAGTGTAGAGGGAGCTTTACTCTGTATCTAACCCCGCGCTGTACCTGTCCTGGGAGTGTTTGATGGGGACAGTGTAGAGGGAGCTTTACTCTGTATCTAACCCCGCGCTGTACCTGTCCTGGGAGTGTTTGATGGGGACAGTGTAGAGGGAGCTTTACTCTGTATCTAACCCCGTGCAGTACCTGTCCTGGGAGTGTTTGATGGGGACAGTGTGGCGAGAGCTTTACTCTGTATCTAACTCCGTGCTGTACCTGTCCTGGGAGTGTTTGATGGGGACAGTGTAGAGGGAGCTTTACTCTGTATCTAACCCCGTGCTGTACCTGTCCTGGGAGTGTTTGATGGGGACAGTGCAGAGGGAGCTTTACTCTGTATCTTTCTCCGTGCTGTAACTGTCCTGGGAGTGTTTGATGTGGATAGTGTGGAGGGAGCTTTACTCTGTATCTAACCCCGTGCTGTACCTGTCCTGAGAGTGTTTGATGGGGACAGTGTAGAGGGAGCTTTACTCTCTATCTAACCCCGTGCTGTACCTGTCCTGGGAGTGTTGATGGGGACAGTGTAGAGGGAGCTTTACTCTGTATCTAACCCCGTGCTGTACCTGTCCTGGGAGTGTTTGGTGGGGACAGTGTAGAGGGAGCTTTACTCTGTATCTAACCCCGTGCTGTACCTGTCCTGGGAGTGTTTGATGGGGACAGTGTAGATTTATTATGAAGTTTATTGCATTCCCAGTATTAACATCTGAGATGTATTAACGACAGGATGAAGAACAAAAGAGGATTTGCAAATGGAGTTAAATAATTTTATGCAATTAACAATACACAGTTTTCATATATCCATATTTCACATTCGATGCTGCAGGTTTATGAATCTGTAGCATTAAAAATATACATTGATCAGTCCTGTGATCTGCCTGTAGTAACGGTTCAATGTTGTGTGTAAACTGATTGCGACAACGTGATGGTTGGGCCGGATGGGGTTACCCTCGATTGGGAGACACGGACATTATTGGCTCCAAGGTGATAGATGTTGATCTAATATCTCAGTTACTCTCAGAGTGGGGAGGGGGCAGGGGCAGAGTGGGAGGGGGGCAGGGGGCAGAGTGGGGAGGGGGGCAGGGGCAGAGTGGGGAGGGGGGCAGGGGGCAGAGTGGGGAGGGGGGCAGTGGGGAGGGGGCGGGGGGCAGTGGTGAGGGGGGCAGGGGCAGAGTGGGGAGGGGGGGCAGGGGGGTAGAGTGGGGAGGGGGGCAGGGGGCAGTGGAGAGGGGGGCAGGGGGCAGTGGGGAGGGGGGCAGTGGGGAGGGGGGCAGGGGGCAGAGTTGGAGAGGGGGCAGGGGGCAGTGGGGAGGGGGCAGGGGGCAGAGTGGGGAGGGGGGCAGGGGGCAGTGGGGAGGGGGCAGGGGGCAGAGTGGGGAGGGGAGCAGGGGGCAGAGTGGGGAGGGGGCAGGGGCAGGGGCGATGTGGGGAGGGGGAGGGGGCAGTGGGGAAGGGGGGCAGGGGGCAGTGGGGAAGGGGGGCAGTGGGGAAGGGGGGCAGTGGGGCAGTGGGGAAGGGGGGCAGTGGGGAAGGGGGGCAGGGGGCAGTGGGGAGGGGGGGCAGGGGGCAGTGGGGAAGGGGGGCAGTGGGGCAGGGGGGCAGTGGGGAAGGGGGGCAGTGGGGAAGGGGGGCAGGGGGCAGTGGGGAGGGGGGCAGGGGGGCAGTGGGGAGGGGGGCTGGGGGCAGTGGGGAGGGGGGCAGGGGGGCAGTGGGGAGGTGGGAAGGGCAGTGGGGAGGGGGGCTGGGGGCAGTGGGGAGGGTAGGAAGGGCAGTGGGGAGGGTGGGAAGGGCAGTGGGGAGGGGTAGCAGGGGGCAGAGTGGGGAGGGGGGCAGGGGGCAGAGTGGGGAGGGGGGCAGTGGGGAGGGGGGAGGGGGCAGGGGCAGAGTGGGGAGGGGGGCAGGGGGGCAGTGGGGAAGGGGGGAGGGGGGCAGGGGCAGAGTGGGGAGGGTAGCAGGGGGCAGAGTGGGGAGGGGGCAGTGGGGAGGGTGGGAAGGGCAGTGGGGAGGGTAGCAGGGGGCAGAGTGGGGAGGGGGGCAGGGGGCAGTGGGGAGGGTGGGAAGGGCAGTGGGGAGGGTAGCAGGGGGCAGAGTGGGGAGGGGGGCAGGGGGCAGTGGGGAGGCGGGCAGGGGGCAGAGTGGGGAGGGGGGCAGAGTGGGGAGGGGGGGCAGGGGGGCAGAGTGGGGAGGGGGCAGTGGGGAGGGGGCAGTGGGGAGGGGGGAGGGGGCAGTGGGGAGGGTAGCAGGGGGCAGTGCGGAGGGGGGCAGGGGGCAGAGTGGGGAGGGGGCAGTGGGGAGGGTAGCAGGGGGCAGTGGGGAGGGGGGCAGGGGGCAGTGGGGAGGCGGGCAGGGGGCAGAGTGGGGAGGGGGCAGTGGGGAGGGTAGCAGGGGGCAGTGGGGAGGGGGGCAGGGGGCAGTGGGGAGGGTAGTGGTACCATGTGAAGTGCGTGTTGGGGAGTCAGGGTAGGGGTGACGTGGGGGATGAGGGCTGACTAAACGTTTGTCTGTTTAGCCCCTTTGAGGCTTGTTGATGAGGGTGCAGGGCTGGGGTTAGACCATAAGACCATAAGACATAGGAGTGGAAGTAAGGCCATTCGGCCCATCGAGTCCACTCCACCATTCAATCATGGTTGATTTCAACTCCATTTACCCGCTCTCTCCCCATAGCCCTTAATTCCTCGAGAAATCAAGAATTTATCAATTTCTGTCTTAAAGACACTCAATGTCCCGGCCTCCACCGCCCTCTGTGGCAATGAATTCCACAGACCTACCACTCTCTGGCTGAAGAAATTTCTCCTCATCTCTGTTCTAAAGTGACTCCCTTTTATTCTAAGGCTGTGCCCCCGCGTCCTAGTCTCCCCTGCTAATGGAAACAACTTCCCTACGTCCATCCTATCCAAGCCATTCATTATCTTGTACGTTTCTATTAGATCTCCCCTCAACCTCCTAAACTCCAATGAATATAATCCCACGATCCTCAGACGTTCATCGTATGTTAGGCCTACCATTCCTGGGATCATCCGTGTGAATCTCCACTGACCCGCTCCAGTGCCAGTATGTCCTTCCTGAGGTATGGGGCCCAAAATTGCTCACAGTATTCTAAATGGGGCCTAACTAGTGCTTTATAAAGCCTCAGAAGTACATCCCTGCTTTTATATTCCAAGCCTCTTGAGATAAATGACAACATTACATTTGCTTTCTTAATTACGGACTCAACCTGCAAGTTTACCTTTAGAGAATCCTGGACTAGGACTCCCAAGTCCCTTTGCACTTTAGCATTATGAATTTTGTCACCGTTTAGAAAATAGTCCATGCCTCTATTCTTTTTTCCAAAGTGCAAGACCTCGCACTTGCCCACGTTGAATTTCATCAGCCACTTCTTGGACCATTCTCCTAAACTGTCTAAATCTTTCTGCAGCCTCCCCACCTCCTCAATACTACCTGCCCCTCCACCTATCTTTGTATCATCGGCAAACTTGGCCAGAATGCCCCCAGTCCCGTCATCTAGATCGTTAATATATAAAGAGAACAGCTGTGGCCCCAACACTGAACCCTGCGGGACACCACTTGTCACCGGTTGCCATTCCGAAAAAGAACCTTTATCCCAACTCTCTGCCTTCTGTCTGACAGCCAATCGTCAATCCATGTTAGTACCTTGCCTCGAATACCATGGGCCCTTATTTTACTCAGCAGTCTCCCGTGAGGCACCTTGTCAAAGGCCTTTTGGAAGTCAAGATAGATAACATCCATTGGCTCTCCTTGGTCTAACCTATTTGTTATCTCTTCAAAGAACTCTAACAGGTTTGTCAGGCACGACCTCCCCTTACTAAATCCATGCTGACTTGTCCTAATCCGACCCTGCACTTCCAAGAATTTAGAAATCTCATCCTTAACGATGGATTCTAGAATTTTGCCAACAACCGAGGTTAGGCTAATTGGCCTATAATTTTCCATCTTTTTTCTTGTTCCCTTCTTGAACAGGGGGGTTACAACAGCGATTTTCCAATCCTCTGGGACTTTCCCTGATTCCAGTGACTTTTGAAAGATCATAACTAACGCCTCCACTATTTCTTCAGCTATCTCCTTTAGAACTCTAGGATGTAGCCCATCTGGGCCCGGAGATTTATCAATTTTCAGACCTTTTAGTTTCTCTAGCACCTTCTCCTTTGTGATGGCAACCATATTCAACTCTGCCCCCTGAATTTCCTGAATTGTTGGGATATTACTCATGTCTTCTACTGTGAAGACTGACGCAAAGTACTTATTAAGTTCCTCAGCTATTTCCTTGTCTCCCATCACTAGATTACCAGCGTCATTTTGGAGCGGCCCAATGTCTACTTTTGCCTCCCGTTTGTTTTTAATGTATTTAAAGAAACTTTTACTATCATTCCTAATGTTACTGGCTAGCCTACCTTCATATTTGATCCTCTCCTTCCTTATTTCTCTCTTTGTTATCCTCTGTTTGTTTTTGTAGCCTTCCCAATCTTCTGACTTCCCACTACTCTTTGCCACATTATAGGCTCTCTCTTTTGCCTTGATGCATTCCCTGACTTCCTTTGTCAGCCATGGCTGCCTAATCCTCCCTCTGATAACCTTTCTTTTCTTTGGGATGAACCTCTGCACTGTGTCCTCAATTACTCCCAGAAACTCCTGCCATTGCTGTTCTACTGTCTTTCCCACTAGGCTCTGCTTCCAGTCGATTTTCGTCAGTTCCTCCCTCATGCGCCTGTAATTACCTTTATTTAACTGTAAAACCTTTACATCTGATTCTACCTTCTTTCTTTCAAATTGCAGACTGAATTCTACCATATTATGATCACTGCTTCCTAAGTGTTCCCTTACTTTAAGGTCTTTTATCAATTCTGGCTCATTACATAACACTAAGTCCAGAATAGCCTGTTCCCTCATGGGCTCCATCACAAGCTGTTCCAAAAAGCCATCCTGTAAACATTCAATGAATTCCCTTTCTTTGGGTCCACTGGCAACATTATTTATCCAGTCCACCTGCATATTGAAGTCCCCCATGATCACTGTGACCTTGCCTTTCTGACATGCCCTTTCTATTTCGTGGTGCATTTTGTGCCCCTGGTCCTGACCACTGTCAGGAGGCCTGTACATAACTCCCATTATGGTTTTTTTTGCCTTTGTGGTTCCTCAACTCTACCCACACAGACTCCACATCGTCTGACCCTATGTCGTTTAGTGCTATTGATTAATTTCATTTCTAATTAACAAGGCAACCCCGCCCCCTCTACCCACCTCTCTGTCTTTTCGATAGGTTGTAAATCCCTGGATGTTTAACTGCCAGTCCTGAACCCCCTGCAACCACATCTCTGTGATGCCTACCACATCATACCTGCCAGTCACAATCTGGGCCACAAGCTCATCTACCTTGTTCCGTACACTGCGGGCATTTAAATATAGCACCTTTAATTCCCTATTGACTGTCCCTTTTTGTTTTCTTAGTGGAGTTGTTTGTGACTCGATTAGTGAATTGGGACCTGGATGCGGACAGGAACCATCAGCTTGACCCCAGACGGCATAGCTCAGGTCAAAGGCCACTTGTAATGGCAACAATCAGGAGAGGTGAGAGGCCAGCAGGTGGTCTGAGTCAAGAGGCTGTTTGACCAAGCCACGCTCTGAGCTCCATGGTGAGAGAGAGGGAGAGAGCGGAACGGAAGCCTCCACAATCTCGGCTGGAGTTGGAGACTTGTGCGCAGGATAAATACCAGCACAGATTGGCCTTTTTCTGTGGTGTATATTCCACATAATCCAATCGGCATTGAGCACGGAGAATATCAGACGGGAAAATGTCGCTTCTTCACCGCCATTGGATCCTGTGCCTACCCACATCTGATTGGTCAGACCGCGATGCTTATGTAGCCGAATATCCTGCCCCAACACTGACCCTCCAGGTGTTATTTTACCAGGAGTGGTGAGGGTTGAAGAAAGTGGGAAGTGAATATGATGCAGAAGTAGATTCTCTGATGTGAATTTACTGAGAGGCAGATGGTGTAAGGTGTGGGTTCAGGGTCACCATGTCATTGCTACAACATACTGCTGGTTACAGCCACATGCCTGGAAAATCGACAACATTGTACAGCAATAGCAACAAAACAAACTCAATGCACCACAGAAAATAAAAAGAAAGACCCAGATCACAGCTGGAAACATGTGGTGACTCCATCGCACCACTCATTACCTCGTTCCCTCCTTCCTTCCATCCCCTCCCTCGTGCACTGCCCCTCGCTTCACACCCTCTCATTTCACTCCCCTCTCCCTCTCGCTCCCAATCAACCTCCTTCCCTCTTCCCCCAACAACCCAACCTCTTCCCCCCCCCCCCCCCCCCCCCCCCCCACTCACCCTCTCCCCTTCCCCCTCCTCCTTTGAGGTCTCACTCACAGCCCTCGTAAACAGTAACACTCGATCATGTGGAGTCTCAGGGTGGGGTCTGGGAGGTGGAGCAGGTGGTCTTTAATAGGTAACAATTGGCAGAAATTAATTTCAAGGTTCTGGAGATGTTTAATTATATAAAAACAATGCTGTGTGTGTGCGTACGAGATCGTTTCGATGTGGGTCTGTGTGTGTGGGAGTGTGTGTGTATGTTTGTGAGAGTGTGTCTCTGTGTATTTGTGAGTGTGTGTGTCTGTATCTCTGTGGGTGTATGTGTGAGACGGGGTGTGTATTTGTGTTTGTGTGTTGTGTGTGAGAGTGTGTCTGTGTCTCTGTGTATGTATCTGGGTGTGTGAGAATGTGTATTTGTATAGAACATAGAACAGTACAGCACAGAACAGGCCCTTCGGCCCTCGATGTTGTGCCGAGCAATGATCACCCTACTCAAACCCACGTATCGACCCTATACCCGTAACCCAACAACCCCCCCCCCCCTCCCCTCCTTAACCTTACTTTTATGGACACTACGGGCAATTTAGCATGGCCAATCCACCTAACCTGCACATCTTTGGACTGTGGGAGGAAACCGGAGCACCCGGAGGAAACCCACGCACGCACGGGGAGGACGTGCAGACTCCACACAGACAGTGACCCAGCCGGGAACCGAACCTGGGACCCTGGAGCTGTGAAGCATTTATGCTAACCACCATGCTACCGTGCTGCCCCTAATGTGTGAGTCTACATGACTGAGTGTGTGTCTGTGTGTGCGTATATCAGTGTGAGTGCGTGTATTGGTATGTATATTGTGTGTGTGTCGGTTTGTGTATCGATGTGTGTGTATCTAAGTGTCTAAACAATATCTAAAGTTATCTATCTGTTTTATATTATTTGGTTATGGAATGTAAGACACATATCCTAATTTGCCCCCGAGAAGGTGGTGGTGAGCTGCCTTCTTGAACTGCTGCAATCCCTGAGCTGTAGGTACACCCACTGTGCTGTTAGGAAGGGATTTCCAGTATTTTGACCCAGTGACAGTGAAGGAACAGCAATATATTTCCAACTCAGGGTGGTGAGTGACTTGGAGGGGAACCTCTAGGTGGTGGGGTTCCCAGGTATCTGCTGTTCTTGTCCTTCAAGAGGTCAGTGATTTGGAAGTTGCTGATGTAAGTTGCTACAGTGCTTCTTGTAGATGGTACACATGGCTGCCACTATAATTGTGCTAAAAAGACAATGTAATAATTGTGGGAGACTTGAATCTTCATATGGATTGGACCAAGCAAATTGACAAGAGTGGTCTGTAGAAGATGAGTTTGTGGAATTTTTTTGTGACAGTTTCATGGAACAGTACATTGTGGAACCGACTAGTGATGAAGCTATCTTAGATCTAGTATTGTGTAATGAAGCAGGGTTAATTACTAATGCATAGTAAAAGATCCACAGGAAATAGCGATCATAACACTATTGACTTCCATATTAAGTTTGAAAGCAAAATGCTCCAAACAAAAATAAGAATCTCAATATTAAAGAAGACAATTACATAGGTATGGGGTTAATCACTAAGGTTAATTGGGTAAATACAGTAAAAGGATTGGAATTAAATGAACAATGTGAAGCATATAAAGAAACAATTTAAAATGTTCAACAGAAATAAATTCCACTCAGCAAGAAGAACCCATCCGTGACTCACTCTGGAAGTTAAGGAGAGTATTCTATTTTTAAAAACGTTCATCACGTTGCAAAGAATGAGGATTGGGAGCAGAGGGCCAACAAAAAGTTAGGGGCTGGTTTAGCTCACTGGGCTAAATCGCTGGCTTTTAAAGCAGACCAAGCAGGCCAGCAGCACGGTTCGACTCCCGTACCAGCCTCCCCGGACAGGCGCCGGAAAGTGGCGACTTGGGGCTTTTCACAGTAACTTCATTGAAGCCTACTCGTGACGATAAGCGATTTTCATTTCATTTCATTTCATTCATTCAAAAGTTAATAAATAGGGAAAAGAGGAAACTAGTCAGAAATATAAAAGCAGATTGCAAGAACATTTACAAGTATATATGAAACAGCGAGGAAGACACACGTTGCACTTCAGAATTAAAAATAAATAAATTTAGAGTACTCAATTCACTTTTTTCCAATTAAGGGGCAATTTAGCCTGGACAATCCACCGAACCCGCACATCTTTGGGTTGTGGGGGGTAAAACCCACGCAGACACGGGGAGAATGTGCAAATTCCACACGGACAGTTACCCAGAGCCGGGATCGAACCTGGGACCTCGGTGCCACGAGGCAGCAGTGCTAACCACTGTGCCACCCTGCTGCCCTGGACTTCAGAAATCAACAATAGCTTTAGAGAATAATAAGAGTGAGGAAATTAAAGAAAACAACATCGGCAGAGAAAATTGGCCGGAGCAAATTAAGGAACTAAAATCTATCAAATCCCCAGACTTGCTGACTCTGGGATTCTAAAGGAGATGGCTGCGGAGACAGTGCATGTGCTCGCTCTGATTTTCCAAAATTCCTCAGATTCTGGAACTGCCCCAGAAAATTGCAAGTTAGCAAACGTGACACCGCTATTCAAGAAAGGAGGGGGAGAGAAAACATGTTAGTTGGCCTGACATCAATCACTGGGAAACCGTTGGAAATTAATTATTATTAAAGAAGTCTTTTTATTTATCCTTTTGCTTTTAAACTTTAAAAATATTCAGAGAGAGGTCTTGCCCGACTGTAGCAGTGGAGGCTACAAGGGAGAGAGCTGGTTGGTAAGTAGTGGGTAAGGTCGGGTAGGTTTTTACTACTTTTCTTGCTTAAGGTTTGAAATGTCATTTTTATGGTTTATAGTTTGTAAGAGCTATATTCTGTAGTAGTGAGAAGCAAGAAAGAAAGGCCTGAAAGTATGCGATATCATCTAATATTAAGAGTTCTTTAAAGGTTTATTCCAAAGAGGTAAGTCATGGCAGGAGAGTTCCAAACCACAGTGTGCCCCCCTTGCTCTATGTGGGAAGCCAGGAACATTACCAATGTCCGGGGCCAGTATGTGTGCATGAAGTGTCTCCAACTGTAGCTCCTGGAACCCCGGGTTTTGGAGCTCAAACAGCGGCTGGGGACTCTGGGAAGCGGGTATTGTGTATGACACATATAGAGAGGTGGTCATACCGCAGGCTCAGACCCCACAGGCAGGAAAGGAATGAGTGACCACCAGGCAGAGCAGGGTCAAGTAGTTCAGGAATCTCCTGTAGTCACTCCCCTGCAAAACAGATAAACCATTTTGGATACTGTTGGGGGGGGGGGGGGGGGGGTGGGGGTGGTGAAGATGGCCTCTCAGGGGATAGCAGTAATAGCCAATTATTGCACCATGGTTGGCTCTGCTGGAGAGGGGAGGAAGGAAAAGTGTGGGAATGCAATAGTTATAGGGATTCAATTGTGAGGGGAATAAACAGGTGTTTCTGTGGCTGTAATCGAGACTCCAGGATGGTATGTTGCCTTCCTGGTGCTAGGGTCAAGGACGTCTCAGAGTGGTCACAGGGCATTCTGGAAAGGGTGGGTGAACAGAAAGTGGTCATGGTACACATCGGTACAAATGACATAGGTGAAAAAACGGATGTGGTCTGAAAAGCAGAATACAGGGAGTTAGAAAGAAAGCTGAGAAGTCGGACCTCAAAGGTAGTGATTGCAGGATTAGTGCCAGTGCCACGTGCTAGTCAGAGCAGAAATAGCAGGATATACCGGATGAATACATGGCTGAGGAGATGGTGTGAGGGGGAGGGTTTCAGATTCCTGGGATATTGGGGCTGGTTCTGGGGGAGGTGAGACCAGTACAAACTGACGGGTTATACCTGGGCAGGACTAGGACTGATGTCCTTGGGGGGGGGGGGGGGGGGGGGGGAGGGAGTATTTGCTATTGTGGTTTGGGAGAATTTAAAGAAGAATGGCAGAGGGATGGCAACCTAAGCAGGGTGACATGGGAAAGAGAAGCACGGACAATAATGAAAGAAAGAACATTATGTTATGGGCCAGGGTTTAGAGAACCCCAAAGTGTATCATGGAGTTCACCTGACCCACAACTTTTAATAGATTGTGGTATGGGGAGCACACGGCCACTCTACAGGTGTGGTACAGCAGAAATGGCAAAGTATTTTTTAAAGCAAAACAATGTTTATTCTATGAACTCAAGTTAACCTTTTTGAAACATACAGTGAACATCTTAGCAACCATCAATTCAAATACAACCCCCAAAGAATACAACACTAACTAGTCCTTAATAACCTCCCAAACATCCAGAAGACTTAAAACACCTTTTGCCAGAAGCACATTCGGTTTACATTCACTAATGAGAACATTTATAATTCTGAATTCACCAAATGATCAAGAGATAGTCTTTTGATGGCAGAGAGAACAGCAGTACACCTGCTTGGTCTGGCTTCAGCTCCAACACTGAAAACAAAACTAAAACACACCCTGCAGCAAACAGCCTAAAGCAAAAGTAAAAAGCTGACAGACAGCCCAGCTCCACCCCCTCTCTGACATCACTGCAGTAATAAACACCATTTCTTAAAGGTACTCTTGCTACAGATATTTATATACACACCCATTTATAAACACCCATTTCTTAAAGGTACTCTCACATGACACCTCCCCTCAAGAAAAATAAAATACACCATCAACTTCAAGATGGTTTGATTTTTCACCTTTTCACTATCCTTTAAGAAATGCACACAGTAAATATACTTTTTTGTTTAAAAAAAACCAGACGCAAACAGGTAATAATATAGTAAATTTTTGTTCTTCTTCCTCCAACTGAAATCCTTCCTGATTGACAGTCTCTTTGAACAAGAAGGTCTCTGCACGATCCGTCCATTTCTCTACGCTTCGGCAATTCTCTTTAAAGTCAGATACTTTAGTTCAATCTGATCACAGAGTCCCTTGCAATTCTCCAACACGAGCATTGGTTATCACAGTTTTCAGGCAGTCAAATGCCTGTTGAAACTCCGCTGTCCATTTAGATTTTCGACGTTTCTTCAGCAAGTCCATCAGTGGAGCAATCACATTGCAAAACTTTTGCACAAATGTTCGATCAAATCCACTCATGCCAAGAAATTGCATTATTTCCCTTCGTCTTGAGGGTATCGAAAACTCCTCAAGGAAAGTGGCTTGGGGTTTTCCAAATTCACTTTTGGCCAGGTTTATCACCAAACCCGCCTCCTGAAGTCGATCGAATAACTCCATCAGATGTTTCAAATGTTCTTTCCATGTCTGGTTGAAAATTACCAGATTGTCGATGTATACCGCACAATTGGGTAATCCTGAAACGACTTTGTTAGTTAACCTTTGAAATGTGGCTAGGGCATTTTTCATGCCAAATGGCATAACTGTGAATTGGTCTATACCATCTGGAGTCACAACAGCTGAAATCTCCTTCACCCTTTTGGATAAAGGTGCCTGCCAGTAACCTTTCAGTAAATCCAGTTTGGAAATAAAAGCTGATTGTCCCACTTTCTCAATGCAATCCCCTAAACGTGGGATAGGATAGGAGTCCGTTCTTGTAACTGCATTAACCTTTCTACAATCCACACACAACCGTTGGGTACCGTCTGGTTTTGGTACCATCACTATGGGTGAGCTCCATTGTCTGTAACCCACTTCAATTATGCCATTTTCAAGCATACTCTCAATCTCTTTGTTAACCTGTGCCAATTTTAAAGGGTTAAGCCTATATGGATGTTGTTTGATTGGAACAGCATTTCCCACATCTACATCATGTATAGCCATTTTAGTACTTCCCAATTTATCTCCACAAGCTTGCCCACGTGATATCAATAACTCTTTCAGGTCAGTCAGTTTTTCCTCTGGAAGGTAACTCGACAATTTCTCACTCACCAATTTTTCCTTCATCAATTTAAGTGGTCCTCTTACCTCATAACCAAAAATTAGTTCAAAAGGACTAAATTTGGTTAACTCATTAGGTGCATCCCTCATTGCAAACAGTATAAATGGAATTAATTTCTCCCAATCCTCTGGATAATCTTGACAATAAACCCTCAACATTGTCTTTAACATCTGATGCCACCTTTCTAACGCTCCCTGCCATTCTGGATGGTACGCAGTTGATTTAAATAGTTTTATTCCTGAGCTATCCATAACTTCTTTGAATAACTTTGAGGTAAAATTCGATCTTGATCCGATTTTAATTCTGTGGGTAGTCCATATCTAGTAAAGAATTTAAGTAACTCCTCCACAATCTTTTGAGCTGTAATATTACGTACTGGAATGGCCTCTGGAAACCTAGTAGACACATCCATTATAGTCAAAAGATATTGATTCCCACTTTTTGTGTTAGGAAGCGGTCCTACGCAATCAATTAGGACCCTCGTAAAAGGTTCCTCAAATGCTGGAATGGGTATTAAGGGTGCTGGTTTTATCACTGCTTGAGGTTTCCCTATCACTTGACATGTGTGACATGATTGACAAAATTTAACTACATCTTTATGTAGTCCGGGCCAATAAAAATGTTTCTGGATTTTAGCTTGAGCGTTCCTTATTACCAAATGACCTCCCGCTGGTACCCCATGTGCAACTCGCAACATCTCCTTTCTATACCCTACCGGCAATACTACTTCATGAACTTCTGCCCACTTTTCATCCGCCTGCATATGTAAAGCTCTCCATTTTCTCATCAAGACATTACTTTTATGGTAATAACACTCTGGTATACACTCAGATTCCTCTTCCGTGCACACTTTCTGATACATCCGTTTTACTTCTACATCTTTCTGTTGTAACTCCGCCAATTTTCCTGAACTAAAAATATCCGCCTCATCCTCCACCTGTTTCTGTTCTTTTCCAACCATCTGATCAAAAATCGTTTCTGACAATTGCACTTCAACGTCATCTTCACTCTTTGATTTATCCTCTTGTCTTAACCTGTGACTTTGCAACCTTATTAATACTCAATCCGGAAAAATCCCAGGATATTTGTCCTTCAACATTTCAGTTGTCTTTAGGGGGTGGCAAAGGGCGGGCATCAGCAAATTGACGGACCTGTTTATTGGCGGGAGGTTTGCGAGCCTGGGCGAACTGGAAGATAAATTTGGGCTTCCCCAAGGGAACATGTTCAGATACTTACAGGTAAAGGCGTTTGCTAGGCGACAGGTGGAGGGATTCCCTCTGCTGCCCTCGCGGGGGACGATGGACAGAGTGCTTTCGGGGGTGTGGGTCAGAGAGGGGAAGGTGTCTGATATCTATAAGGTAATGCAGGAGGTGGATGAGTCGTCAGTGGAGGAGCTGAAGGCTAAATGGGAGGAGGAACTCAGGGAGCAGATAGAGGACGGGACTTGGGCGGATGCCCGGGAGAGAGTCAACTCTTCCTCCTCAGGTGCGAGGCTTAGTCTCATCCAATTTAAGGTGCTGCACCGGGCCCACATGTCCGGGACTAGGATGAGTAGGTTCTTTGGGGGTGAGGACAGGTGCACCAGATGTTCGGGGAGTCCAGTGAACCAAGCCCATATGTTCTGGGCATGCCCAGCACTGGAAGAATTCTGGAAGGGGGTGGCGGGGACGGTGTCGAGGGTGGTTGGATCCAGGGTCAAACCAGGGTGGGGACTCACGATTTTTGGAGTTGCGGTAGAGCCGGGAGTGCAGGAGGCGAAAGAGGCCGGTGTCCTGGCCTTTGTTTCCCTAGTAGCCCGACGAAGGATTCTGCTACAGTGGAAGGATGCGAGGCCCCCAAATGTGGAGACCTGGATCAGTGACATGGCGGGATTTATAAAATTGGAAAGGGTCAAATTTGCCCTGAGAGGATCAATACAAGGGTTCTATAAACGATGGCAGCCTTTTCTGGACTTCCTGGCTCAAAGATAGGTATCTTGGCCAATAACAGCAGCAACCCGGGGGGGGGGGGGGGGGGGGGGGTGTTCCTTATTGTAGTTTCTATTCTGTAACTTTATATTGTGTTAATTTGTGTTGTTAAAATGCTGTGTTGTTCATGGAGGTGGGGTGAATGTTTATGATTGCTAATATTATTGTTATTTTTGGTATTTTACTATGGTGCGTTATTGTATAAATTCAAAATTTTTCAATATAAATTATTTTTAAAAAAAGAATTAGAACATTTCAATTGTCTGATTTTCCACTGGGTTATCAACCACAGTAGGCATCACTCCCACCTGCTATTCAGCTATATCATTACCCAAGATAAACTGTATTCCTGGACAAGATAGTTTATCTATTGCTCCTACTCCCACTTCACGACTCTTCACTGGACTTTCCAGCCTTACCTTATATAATGGAACGCTACTCCTCTCACCCTGAATTCCACATATTACCACTTTTTCTGGCAACATTCTTCCCAAACGACATAACTTCTCATCTCTTACCATTAAAGATTGACTAGCTCCTGTATCTCTTAAAATTGTGACTTCTTTACCTGCACCTCCTGATACACGAGTAAACTTTACCCACACAAGTAAATTCTTTAAAGAGATCTGGCACCTTCTTATCAATCACCTCTTGATCAGGCTGTACAATCTTTTGCACCTCCTTCGCTTCACCTGGGCTTTCCTTTACCTCTTTAACAAACATAGAATTACATAGAATTTACAGTGCAGAAGGAGGCCATTCGGCCCATCGAGTCTGCACCGGCTCTTGGAAAGAGCATCCTACCCAAGGTCAACACCTCCACCCTATCCCCATTACCCAGTAACCCCACCCAACACTAAGGGCAATTTTGGACACTAAGGGCAATTTTATCATGGCCAATCCACCTAACCCGCACATCTTTGGACTGTAGGAGGAAACCGGAGCACCCGGAGGAAACCCACGCAGACAGGGGGAGGATGTGCAGACTCCGCACAGACAGTGACCCAAGCTGGAATCGAACCTGGGACCCTGGAGCTGTGAAGCGATTGTGCTATCCACAATGCTACCGTGCTGCCCTACTGTCTTATCCTGTTTTACCACATCAGTCTTCCCAGTGCTTTTCTTCAACCACCACCACTGTGACTTTACATGGCCTAGTTTATTGCAGTGAAAACATTTGAAATTTTCATGTCTCTTCCACCCTCCTGGATTTTGTTTTTGGTCTGAGGTACACTCTCCTTATCATCTCCCATCAGATCACCTTTACCTTTACCACTTGAGTATTTCTCATGTACCCAGTTTCTATCCCTCACCGGCTGAAACTGATGTCGGAAACTAAGCTTTGATTTATGAACTAATTCACAATCATCTGCCATTTTTGCTGCTAATCTCGCAGTTTTAACCCTCTGTTCTTCCACATGAATTCTCACTACATCAGGAATTGAATTTTTAAATTCCTCCAAAATTTCTCTGAGAGCTTCATATGTTTTGTCTATCTTCAAAACCTTTATCCACCTGTCAAAATTACTCTGTTTGATCCTTTCAAACTCCATGTATGTTTGACCAGATTCTTTCCTTAAATTTCTAAACCTTTGTCTGTAGGCTTCAGGCACTAGCTCATATGCACTTAAGATGGATTTCTTCACCTCCTCATACGACTCAGATACCTCCTCCAGTAGTGATGCAAACACTTCAATAGCTCTACCTACCAGCTTTGTTTGAATCAGTAATACCCACATATCCTGTGACCATTTCATTTGTTTAGCTACCTTCTCAAATGAAATGAAAAAGGCTTCCACCTCCTTCTCATCAAACCTTGGCAATGCTTGGACATATTTAAATAGATTCCCACCAAGCCTTCGACTATGACGCTCTTTCTCACTATCCTCATCACTATCATCCAACTGTATGTTCCCCTTTAATTCTTTCTCATGTTCCATTTGTTTAAGTTGTAACTGAATGTTTGCCATTTCCAATGAGTCAAACTATATCTCAGGCAATTTTAAATGTTTAGCCACCGCCATAATTACCTCAACTTTTCACAGGTAATGTTAACTGCAATGTTTTTGCCAAATCTAACAATCTGCTTTTAGTCTCTGTCCGTAAGGTACTGCGTGTGACCGTCTCCACCCTCAGAGCCTCTGAAAGAGCCATTGTCCACAACACACTCCCCACTTAAATTAAAATACCACACCTGATAAGCAACCACAATATGCTCACCCCTCACTGTCTTTAAGTTCACTAAGCCAATCCAATAGATAGACTCTTCTCCCTCTCGAGCCCCCAATTTGTTATGGGCCAGGGTTTAGAGAACCCCAAAGTGTATCACGGAGTTCACCTGACCCACAACTTTTAATAGATTGTGGTACAGGGAGCACACGGCCCACTCCACAGCAGAAATGGAAAAGTATTTTTAAAGCAAAACAATGTTTATTCTATGAACTCAAGTTAACCTTTTTGAAACATACAGTGAACATCTTATCAACCATTAATTCAAATGCAACCCCCAAAGAATACAACAGTAACTAATCATTATTAATTTCCCAAACAATATCCAGAAGACTTAAAACACCTTTTGCCAGAAGCACATTCACTACTGAGAACATTTATAATTCTGAATTCACCAAATGATCAAGCGATAGTCTTTTGATGGCAGAGAGAACAGCAGCACACCTGCTCTGTCTGGCTTCAGCTCCAACACTGAAAACAAAACAAAAACACACCCTGCAGCAAACAGCCTAAAACGAAAGTAAAAAGCTGACAGACAGCCCAGCTCCACCCCCTCTCTGACATCACTGCAGTAATAAACACCATTTCTTAAAGGTACTCTCACTACAGATATTTATATACACACCCATTATAAACACCAATTTCTTAAAGATACTCTCACATGACAATTCAAATTCAAAAATGGTAGACAGGGCAATCAAGGGTGACAGGCAAATAGGGCCACAGTATAAAGAAAAGGTAGGATGATTCAAAATGGAAAAAGGCAAGCTAAATGTTTTGCAACTTAATGTACAAAGCATTCAGAATAAAGTAGATGAACTGATGATGCAGATCGAGGTAAATGGAAATGATCTTGTGGCCATTACAGAAACATGGTTACTGTAATCAAAACTGGGAACATATTACTGAGGGATATTTGACCTTTCGTAAGGAGAGGATGGAAGGAAAGGGTGGTGGGGTAGCGCTGTTAATAAGAGATGAAATGAGAACAGCTGTGAGAGACGATCTGGACTCGGATGATGTGGAGCCCATTTGGGTGGAGGTTAAAACAGCAAAAGAAAGAAGACATTGGTAGGAGCACTGTACAGACCCCAAACAGTAGCCACACTGTCGGAAAGGGTATAAATCAACAAATAAAAGGAGCATGTAAAAAACAAATAGAACAATAATTATCGATGACTTTGATCTTCACGTTGATTGGGCTAATCAATTTGGAAACGGTAGCTACGACAACAAATTCATAGAGTGTATCAGGGATAGTTTCCGAGAGCAACATGTCATGGAGCCAACCAGAGAACAGGCCACCTTGAATCTGGCAAAGGGTAATAAGGCAGATTTAATAAATGAGCTCAGAGTAAATGATTCCTTAGGAAGTAGTGATCATAACATGATAGAATTTAATATTCAGTTAAAGAGTGATCAACCTGGGTCAGAAACAACTGAGTTTAACTTAAATAAAGGGAATTACAATGAAATTAGCATAGAGTTAGCTAAAGTGGACTGGGTGGCAAGATTATCAGGGAAGGCAGTAAATAAGCATTGGCAGATATTTAAGGGGGTGATTCATGACTCTCAGCATAAATATATCCCAGTGAGGAGAAAAAATTCTAAGCGAGGGATAAACCAACCATGGCTAAAAAAGAAGATAAGGAGGCAGAAGTCAGCGATAGCCCCGAAGACTGGGAGAAACTCAAAATCCAACAATGGAGGACCAGAAAGATAATAAAGCGAAAGAAAATAAACGACGAGGACAAACTAGCGAGGAATATAAAAACTGATAATATGAGCTTCTTTAAATATATAAAGGAAGAGAGAGGTCAAAGTGAACATAGATCCCTTAGAAAATGAATCTGGGGAGATAGTTATGGGGAACAAGGAAATGGCAGAGGAGTTAAACAGATATTTTACATCAGTCTTTATGGTGGAAGATACTTCGAACATCTCGTTAATACTGATGAAAACTGGGGAGTAATTAAATACCATCACCAACATTAGAGAAGTAGCATTAGACAAACTAATGGCGCTAAAGGCAGATAGGTCCCCCTGGTCCTGATGGCGTACATCCTAGAATTCCAAGTCGCTACAGAGGTAGTGGATGCATCGGTTGTAATTTGCCAAAATTCCTTGGATTCTGGAGAAGTACCGGAGGATTGGAAAACTGCCGATGTGACACCGCTATTCAAGAAGGGAGGGCGACAAAAAGTGGGCAACTATAGGCTGATTCGTCAAAGATGTATTGCTGGAAAAATGTTGGAATCAATTATTAAGGAAGTGATAGAAAAACATCAGGAAAATCAGAATGTAATCAAACAGAGTCAACATGACCCAGTCCATCACACAAACCCGTCTCCCATCTATTGACTCTGTCTACACCTCCCGCTGCCTGGGGAAAGGGGGCAACATAATCAAAGACCCCCTCCCAACCGGGTTATTCTCTCCTCCAATCTCTTCCATCGGGCAGGAGATACAAAAATCTGAGAACACGCACAAACTGACTCAAGAACACCTTCTACCCCGCTGTTACCAGACGACCCTCTTATGGACTGACCTCATTGACACTACATTCCTGTATGCTTCACCCGATGCAGGTGCCTATGTAGTTACATTGTGTACCTTGTGTTGCCCTATTATATATTTTCTTTTCATTTTCTTTTCTTTTCCTGTACTAAATGATCGGTTTGAGCTGCTCGCAGAAAAGTACTTTTAAAAAAATAAATTTAGAGAACCCAATTCATTTTTTCCAATTAAGGGGCAATTTAGTGTGGCCAATCCACCTACCCTGCACATCTTTGGGTTGTGGGGGTGAAACCCACGCAGACACGGGGAGAATGTGCAAACTCCACACGGACAGTGACCCAGAGCCGGGATCGAACCTGGTATCTTGGCGCCGTGAGGCAGCAGTGCTAACCACTGCACCACCGTGCTGCCCAGAAAAATACTTTTGACTGTACCTCGGTACACGTGACAATAAACAAACAAACAAATGGAAATCATGCCTGACTATTTTATTAAGAGTTTTTTGAGGAAGTCTCAATGAGAGTGGTTAGAGGGGAACCAGTAGATGTGAAGTATTTGGAATTCCAGAAGGGGCTCGACAAGGTACCTCACAAAAGGTTAAGTTATAAGCTAGGAGCCCAAGGTGTTGGAGGGAGTATTTGGGCATGGATAGAGAACTGGTTAATGTGCAGGAAACAGCAAGTGGGGATAAGGGGGTCTTTTTCAGGTTGGCGACCTGTAAGCGGTGGGGTTCCACAGGGATCAATGCTGGGACCACAACGGTTTACAATTTATAGAAATGGCTTGGGGGAAGGAAGCCAAGTGGACTGTAATCAAATTTGCAGATGACACAAAAATAGGTGGGAAGGGAAGTTGTGAGAGGGATACAAACAGTTTGCAAAGAGATGTTGACAGGTGGGCAAAAAGGTTGGCAAATGGAGAATAATGTGGGAAAATGTGAAGTTAATTTTCGAAGGGAGAACAAAAGAAGAGTATTATTTAAATGGAGACAAACTGCAGAAAGCTGCAACACAAAGGGACTTGGGGGACGTGTGCATGAAACACAGAAAGCGAGCACACAGGGGCAGCAGGTAATCAGGGAGGCTCATGGAATGTTGGCCCTTATTTCAAAGGGGTTGGAGTATAAGAGTCGGGAAGTCTTGCTGCAGCTGTGCAAGGTACTGGTGAGGCCACATCTGGAGTATTGTGAGCAGTTTTGGTCCCTCATTTAAGGAAAGGTATTATTTTATTGGAGGTGGTTCAGAGAAGGTTCACTAGGATGGCCCCCGGTGTGGAGGGATTGTCTACGGAGAAAAGGTTAAACGGGTTGGGATTCTACTGACTGGAATTTAGGAGAATGAGAAGCGATCTCACTGAAACATGTCGGATTGTTAAGGATAAATCCTGAGAGGATGTTTCCCTCTGGGAGAGTCCAGGACCAGAGGGCAGAGTCTCAGAATAAAGGAATAAAGGCCCATTGAAGACTATGATGAGGAGGAATTTCTTCTCTCAGAGGGTGGTGATTCTTTGGAACACCTCGTCACAGAAAATGAAATGAAAGTGAAAATCGCTTATTGTCACAAGTAGGCTTCAGTGAAGTTATTGTGAAAAATCCCGAGTCACCACATTCCGGCGCCTGTCCGGGGAGGCTGGTACGGGAATTGAACCGTGCTGCTGGCCCTCAGTGATTTAGCCCTGTGCTAAACAGCCCCAGTCCCCTGTCCTATCCCTGTAACCCCACCTAACCTTTTGGACAACCAAAGGGGCAATTTTATCATGACCAATCCGCCTAACCTGCACATCTTTGGACTTTGGGAGAAACCATAGCACCCGGAGGAAACCCACGCAGACACGGGGAGGATGTGCAGACTCCGTACAGACAGTGACCCAAGGCTGGAACTGAACTGAGGTCCCTGGCGCTGGAGTTAAAGGCCGTCAGATTAACCATGACCAATGACAAAGAAGGTTTGAGGGACTGAATGGCCTATTCCTGCTCCTATTTTATATTTCTATATTTTAATGAGAATTTTCCATCACACTCCTGATTGTAGATGGTGGACAGGCTTTGGGGGGGGGGGGGGGGGGTCGGGAGGTGAGTTACGGGATTCCGAGCCTCTGACCCGCTCTTGTAGCCGCAATGTTTATCTGGCCGGGTCCAGTCCAGTTTCTGGTCAGTGGTAATGCCATTTGTGAGAGTGAGTGAGAGGGAGTGTGTGAGCATGTGGTGTGTGTGAGAGTGAGGGAGAGAGTGTCAGTGTGGGTGAGAGTGTGTGTGAGTGAGTGTGTGTTAGAGAGAGCGAGTGTGTGAGAGAGAGCGAGTGTGTGTGAGAGGGCAAGTGTGTGTGAGAGGGCAAGTGTGTGCGAGAGGACATACTCCCCGACACTCCTGCGACCCTCACCCTGACCCTGCTCCCTGACCCTCAACCCGATCCTCCCCCAGACCCTGCTCCCTGACCTCGGCCCTGCTCCCTGACCTCGGCCCTGCTTCCTGACCTCGGCCCTGCTCCCTGACCTCGGCCCTGCTTCCTGACCTCGGCCCTGCTCCCTGACCTCTGTCCTGCTCTCTGACCTCTGCCCTGCAGCCTGACCTCAGCCCTGCTCCCTGACCTCGGCCCTGCTCCCTGACCTTGGCCCTGCTCTGACCACGGCCCTGCCACTTGCCCTGATTTTGACCTCTGACCCTGGCCCACTTGGGCCTGGCCCAGCCCTGACCCAGAGGAGGTGGTGGTGTAGTGGTGTTGTCACTGGACTAGCAATGCAGAGAGCCAGTGTAACGCTCTGTGGATCTGGGTTCAAACCACACCATGGCAGATGGTGACATTTGAATGCAATAAAAAGCAATTTAAAAAGTGTAACAATGACCTTTAAACCATTGTCAATTATCACAAAAGAAAATCATCGGGTTCACTAATGTCCTTTAGGGAAGGAAATCTGCCGTCCTTACCCGGTCTTGCCTACATGTGACTCCAGACCCACAGCGATGTGGTTGACTCTTAAAATGCCCCCAGGGATGGGTAATAAATGCTGATCCAGCCAGCGATGCCCACATCCCCTGAATAAATGTTTTAAAACACCCACCCTGCCCCTTTCTCTGGTCCTTGCCCAGGTCACATCGGGTCTTTATCTTCGGGAGTCTCAGCTCCGCTCCTCAAAGACAGGCAGATGGCTCCAGTAATGGGCAGGAATGGTGGAAGGTGAGCAGTTGCTGTCTGGAATGGGCAGGAATGGTGGAAGGTGAGCAGTTGCTGTCTGGAATGGGCAGGAATGGGCAGGAATGGTGGAAGGTGAGCAGTTGCTGTCTGGAATGGGCAGGAATGGTGGAAGGTGAGCAGGTGTTGTCTGGAATGGGCAGGAATGGTGGAAGGTGAGCAGTTGCTGTCTGGAATGGGCAGGAATGGTGGAAGGTGAGCAGGTGTTGTCTGGAATGGGCAGGAATGGTGGAAGGTGAGCAGGTGTTGTCTGGAATGGGCAGGAATGGCGGAAGGTGAGCAGGTGTTGTCTGGAATGGGCAGGAATGGTGGAAGGTGAGCAGGTGTTGGCTGGAACAGTAAAGGGTCCAGCTGAATGATTTATCCTTAGGCTGTAAAGTTAGCCTGAGATCCGGGACGTGTCATTTCATTGACCATCCGGGGTGTGGGGAAAATGGCCGCCAATCTATTACAGTCGTCACTTTTCCTCAAAACCAGGAGACCAGGGTTCACATGCGATAAGAACTTAAGAACAGGAGGAGGCCATTCAGCCCTTTGAACCTGTTCCACCATTCAGTTCAACCATGGCTGATCTGAGCCTCAGCTTCCGTCAGGACCCTTGATTCTTTCACCATCAAGAATCTTGAGTCTGGTGCTTGTTATTCAACTTTGAATAATTGAGCTTTGAGTGCCTGGATGTTGGGACAAAGCGATTGAGGAAACCATTATCTCCAACTTAGCTGGAAACAACCCCCTGACCCCCCTCCCCCCCATTTCCTATTGAATAACCACAATGAGCAGCTCGACTTATGTCCACAGTGAGGCAGAGGGTCAGTGCCCTCCAGCCCATCACCCAGAGGGTCAGTGCCCTCCGGCCCATCACCCAGAGGGTCAGCGCCCTCCAGCCCATCACCATCACCCAGAGGGTCAGCGCCCTCCAGCCCATCACCCAGAGGGTCAGCGCCCTCCAGCCCATCATCCAGAGGGTCAGTGCCCTCCAGCCCATCACCCAGAGGGTCAGTGCCCTCCGGCCCATCACCCAGAGGGTCAGCGCCCTCCAGCACATCACCATCACCCAGAGGGTCAGCGCCCTCCAGCCCATCACCATCACCCAGAGGGTCAGTGCCCTCTAGCCCATCACCATCACCCAGAGGGTCAGTGCCCTCCAGCCCATCACCCAGAGGGTCAGTGCCTTCCAGCCCATCACCCAGAGGGTCAGTGCCCTCCAGCCCATCACCCAGAGGGTCAGTGCCCTCCAGCACATCACCATCACCCAGAGGGTCAGCGCCCTCCAGCCCATCACCCAGAGGGTCAGCGCCCACCAGCCCATCACCCAGAGGGTCAGCGCCCTCCAGCACATCACTATCACCCAGAAGGTCAGCGCCCTCCAGCCCATCACCCAGAGGGTCAGCGCCCTCCAGCCCATCACCCAGAGGGTCAGCGCCCTCCAGCCCATCACCCAGAGGGTCAGTGCCCTCCAGCCCATCACCCAGAGGGTCAGTGCCCTCCAGCCAATCACCCAGAGGGTCAGTGCCCTCCAGCCCATCACCCAGATGGTCAGCACCCTCCAGCCCATCACCCAGAGGGTCAGTGCCCTCCTGCCCATCACCATCACCCAAAGGGTCAGTGCCCTCCAGCCCATCACCATCACCCAGAGGGTCAGCGCCCTCCAGCCCATCACCCAGAGGGTCAGCGCCCTCCAGCCCATGACCCAGAGGGTCAGCGCCCTCCAGCCCATCACCCAGAGGGTCAGCGCCCTCCAGCCCATCACCCAGAGGGTCAGCACCCTCCGGCCCATCACACAGAGGGTCAGCGGCCTCCAGCCCATCACCCAGAGGGTCAGCGCCCTCCAGCCCATCACCATCACCCAGAGGGTCAGCGCCCTCCGCCCCATCACCCAGAGGGTCAGCGCCCTCCAGCCCATCACCCAGAGGGTCAGCGCCCTCCAGCCCATCACCCAGAGGGTCAGCGCCCTCCAGCCCATCACCGTCACCGAGAGGGTCAGCGCCCTCCAGCCCATCACCCAGAGGGTCAGCGCCCTCCAGCCCATCACCCAGAGGGTCAGCGCCCTCCAGCCCATCACCGTCACCCAGAAGGTCAGCGCCCTCCAGCCCATCACCATCACCCAGAGGGTCAGCGCCCTCCAGCACATCACCATCACCCAGAGGGTCAGCGCCCTCCAGCCCATCACCCAGAGGGTCAGCGCCCTCCAGCCCATCACCCAGAGGGTCAGCGCCCTCCAGCCCATCACCCAGAGGGTCAGCACCCTCCAGCCCATCACCATCACCCAGAGGGTCAGTGCCCTCCAGCCCATCACCCAGAGGGTCAGCGCCCTCCAGCCCATCACCATCACCCAGAGGGTCAGTGCCCTCCAGCCCATCACCCAGAGGGTCAGCGCCCTCCAGCACATCACCATCACCCAGAGGGTCAGTGCCCTCCAGCCCATCACCCAGAGGGTCAGCGCCCTCCAGCCCATCACCATCACCCAGAGGGTCAGTGCCCTCCAGCCCATCACCCAGAGGGTCAGCGCCCTCCAGCACATCACCATCACCCAGAGGGTCAGTGCCCTCCAGCCCATCACCCAGAGGGTCAGCGCCCTCCAGCCCATCACCCAGAGGGTTTCCGCAGTTTAATGTGACACCGCAGGTGCATCTCTGAGGAAAGGTCCACTCTCCCACCAGGAGGATACAAATTTTCAGCAGCAGAGAGAAAACTTTGTAACTCCAACACTGTGACCCTCTTCACCGCTGGCAGGGTCCTGAGGCCGATGAGCTTGTTATCATTGAGTGTCACCAGGTGTCAAGAGCCAGGCTCCTGTTTAATGTTCACATCGGCAAGGCCAGAAACTGAAACTAGACATTGGGACCCCCCCCCCCCAGCCACCTGCACCCACCATGATGGCCCAGCGTGTGTGGGCACCACCCTCAACTGCATTACTGAGGACCGTCTGAGAATGACTCCCAGCGGATGTTAGGTCAGCTCCGGACACTGCCCATTGGTCAGCTCCGGACACTGCCCATTGGTCAACTCTAGACACTGCCTATTGGTCATCTCTGGACACTGCCCATTGGTCAGCTCTGGACACTGCCCACTGGTCAGCTCTGGACAGTCCCATTGGTCAGCTCTGGGCACTGCCCATTGGTCAGCTCTGGACAGTCCCATTGGTCAGCTCTGGACACTGCCCATTGGTCAGCACTGGACAGTCCCATTGGTCAGCTCTGGACACTGCCCATTGGTCAGCTCTGGACAGTCCCATTGGTCAGCTCTGGACACTGCCCATTGGTCAGCTCTGAACACTGACCATTGGTCAGCTCTGAACTCTGCCCATTGGTCAGCTCTGGACACTGCCCATTGGTCAGCTCAGGACAGGGCCCATTGGTCAGCTCTGGACACTGCCCATTGGTCAGCTCTGGACACTGCCCATTGGTCAGCTCAGGACACTGCCCATTGGTCAGCTCTGGACACTGCCCATTGGTCAGCTCAGGACAGGGCCCATTGGTCAGCTCAGGACAGTGCCCATTGGTCAGCTCTGGACAGTGCCCATTGGTCAGCTCAGGACAGGGCCCATTGGTCAGCTCAGGACAGGGCCCATTGGGGTTTAGGATGGGTGGAGTATCTTCTGTTACAAACCTTGATCCTGCCCTCCCCCCAGGCCGGGTTGAGTGGTGATGAAGGGGCTCCTCACAGTGAGTGGCAAGGGAGGGGGTCCTCACAGTGAGTGGTGAGGGAGGGGGTCCTCACAGTGAGTGGTGAGGGAGGGGGTCCTCACAGTGAGTGGTGAGGGAGGGGGTCCTCACAGTGAGTGGCGAGGGAGGGGGTCCTCCCAGTGAGTGGTGAGGGAGGGGGTCCTCACAGTGAGTGGTGAGGGAGGGGGCCCTCACAGTGAGTGGTGAGGGAGGGGGTCCTCACAGTGAGTGGTGAGGGAGGGGGTCCTCACAGTGAGTGGCGAGGGAGGGGGTCCTCACAGTGAGTGGTGAGGGAGGGGGTCCTCACAGTGAATGGTGAGGGAGGGGGTCCTCACAGTGAGTGGTGAGGGAGGGGGTCCTCACAGTGAATGGTGAGGGAGGGGGTCCTCACAGAGAGTGGTGAGGGAGGGGGTCCTCACAGTGAGTGGCGAGGGAGGGGGTCCTCACAGTGAGTGGTGAGGGAGGGGGTCCTCACAGTGAGTATTGAGGGGAGACAAGAGGGACGCATCAGCTGATCAACTACGTCAGTCAATTGGAGAGAGCTTGTGAGCAGGAGGCTGAACACTGGGGGTTGCAGGAGAATTTGGTCAAATATACAGAAACCAGTTTATTTGGTGTTTTTAAAGCGGCTTTTACTCTTCTATGTCCTCTCTTGGTGCCGACTCATAGTGCGCTTGTCATATCCAAACCATTGTGTCTATTTCCTGTCGGCGAGCAAATTGGACAGAGTTCGAGAGGACGGAGAAGAGGAGAAAGAATGTTTGCCGGTCGGGGAAAAGATCAGAGTTTGTCGGCCTTTGATTGGTTGTTGTCGTGATCGTCTGATGGCTTCCTCCGGCTGTAGATGACGTGGGCATCAAGCATCTCCAGCAGTAGGTCATAGAAGGGCACAACGTTCTTACACTTCATGCTGTAGAGGTGTTCCATTCCTTTATTACTGGAAAAGAAAGAACAGAAAATGAAGAACCAAATGCTGGTTTGGGGGGTGGGGCGCTGGAGCAGCAACACATAACATGGTACAGTCCCGCAACAGTCAGAATCACATGGTACAGTATCGCAACAGTCAGAGTCACATGGTACAGTCCCGCAACAGTCAGAGTCACATGGTACAGTATTGCAACAGTCAGAGTCACATGGTACAGTCCCGCAACAGTCAGAGTCACATGGTACAGTCCCGCAACAGTCAGAGTCACATGGTACAGTATCGCAACAGTCAGAATCACATGGTACAGTCCCGCAACAGTCAGAGTCACATGGTACATCCCGCAACAGTCAGAGTCACATGGTACAGTCCCGCAACAGTCAGAGTCACATGGTACAGTCCCGCAACAGTCAGTCACATGGTACAGTCCCGCAACAGTCAGAGTCACATGGTACAGTCTCGCAACAGTCAGAGTCACATGGTACAGTCTCGCAACAGTCAGAGTCACATGGTACAGTCCCGCAACAGTCAGTCACATGGTACAGTATCGCAACAGTCAGAGTCACATGGTACAGTATCGCAACAGTCAGAGTCACATGGTACAGTCCCGCAACAGTCAGTCACATGGTACAGTCCCGCAACAGTCAGAGTCACATGGTACAGTCCCGCAACAGTCAGAGTCACATGGTACAGTCCCGCAACAGTCAGTCACATGGTACAGTATCGCAACAGTCAGAGTCACATGGTACAGTCCCGCAACAGTCAGTCACATGGTACAGTATCACAACAGTCAGAGTCACATGGTACAGTCCCGCAACAGTCAGAGTCACATGGTACAGTCCCGCAACAGTCAGAGTCACATGGTACAGACTCGCAACAGTCAGTCACATGGTACAGTATCGCAACAGTCAGAGTCACATGGTACAGTCCCGCAACAGTCAGAGTCACATGGTACAGTCCCGCAACAGTCAGAGTCACATGGTACAGTCCCGCAACAGTCCGTCACATGGTACAGTATCGCAACAGTCAGAGTCACATGGTACAGTCCCGCAACAGTCAGTCACATGGTACAGTCCCGCAACAGTCAGAGTCACATGGTACAGTCCCGCAACAGTCAGTCACATGGTACAGTCCCGCAACAGTCAGTCACATGGTACAGTCCCGCAACAGTCAGAGTCACATGGTACAGTCCCGCAACAGTCAGTCACATGGTACAGTATCACAACTGTCAGAGTCACATGGTACAGACTCGCAACAGTCAGTCACATGGTACAGTATCACAACTGTCAGAGTCACATGGTACAGACTCGCAACAGTCAGTCACATGGTACAGTATCACAACTGTCAGAGTCACATGGTACAGACTCGCAACAGTCAGTCACATGGTACAGTCCCGCAACAGTCAGTCACATGGTAAAGTCTCACAACTGTCAGAGTCACATGGTACAGTATCGCAACAGTCAGAGTCACATGGTACAGTATTGCAACAGTCAGTCACATGGTAAAGTCTCACAACTGTCAGAGTCACATGGTACAGACTCGCAACAGTCAGTCACATGGTACAGTATTGCAACAGTCAGAGTCACATGGTACAGTCCCGCAACAGTCAGTCACATGGTAAAGTCTCACAACTGTCAGCGTCACATGGTATAGACTCGCAACAGTCAGTCACATGGTACAATATCAAAATAGTCAGTCACATGGTACAGTCACACAACAGTCAGAGTCACATGGTACAGTCTCACAACAGTCAGAGTCACATGGTACAGTCTCACAACAGTCGGAGTCACATGGTACAATCTCTCAACAATCAGAATCACATGGTACAGTCGTGCAATGGTCAGAGTCACATGGTACAGCCTCACAACAGTCGGAGTCACATGGTACAGTCTCGCAACAGTCAGAGTCACATGGTACAATCTCACAGCAGTCAGAGTCACATGGTACAGTCTCACAACAGTCAGAGTCACATGGTACGGCCTCTCAACAGTTAGAGTCACATGGTAGAATCTCACAGTAGTCAGAGTCACATGGATGACCAGACAAGTTAAGGATGAAATAGCTTATGAGAGCAAATCAGGAAGAAATATGAAAACAGGCAGTAAAACCTTCCACAAATATACGCGCTTATGTCTAATATTGATTTGTAATTCAGTGGCTGGAAACAGGAGAAACATTTTGAATAAGCCAGGCTTGTTGAAACAGATTTCAATCTACATCACCAATTTACATTGCTACATATTCCACATTGCAACCCCATGGGGAGGATACAGGGAGTCTGTGAAATGCATCACAGACAATAGAACCCGCCCCCCACGCTCACCCAGGGTTTGTGAATTAACCCCATTCCTCCCCGATCAACAAGGTCTACGCAAGCCACCAACCCTGTTTAACAACTGAAGATAGACCAAGATTAATTGCCTGGACAAAAAGACCATGGGTGGGATTCTGCATCGGCTGACGCGGGAATCGGGAAATGCGATTGGGCGGAGAATAGGTTTTGATGCTGAGATTGTGGTGGGCCCACATTTCACGACAAATCATAATTCTCTGGTACCTCGACAGTGGCATCAATGTGTTCCACGGTGCATGTACAATAAACATCAATGTGTTCCACGGTGCATGTACAATAAACATCAATGTGTTCCACGGTGCATGTACAATAAATATCAATGTGTTCCACGGTGCATGTACAATAAACATCAATGTGTTCCACGGTGCATGTACAATAAACATCAATGTGTTCCACGGTGCATGTACAATAAATATCAATGTGTTCCACGGTGCATGTACAATAAATATCAATGTGTTCCACGGTGCATGTACAATAAACATCAATGTGTTCCACGGTGCATGTACAATAAATATCAATGTGTTCCACGGTGCATGTACAATAAATATCAATGTGTTCCACGGTGCATGTACAATAAACAAATCCTACCCTGATGCCAACACTTAGTCTCAGGAATGGAGACTCACGCTGCTTAATTTAAAAAAAACATATTTTAATTGACATTTTCGATTTTATATACAGTTGCAATTCGTGTATGTTATTGTACAGTACATCAGATTCGCTTGTATCTATATACATTTTATCACCGTCTGTCTCGACGCACTAGCCTCTCTCACACCCCCTCCCTCCCCACTTGTTATCTTCCCTGTTCACTCGGGGGTGTGCCCCCTATACTTCCACTCCCCCCCTTCCACCCCCCTTGTTCCCTTTGCTCCCCTCAAGCTCCCTCCTCTTTTAGCAACCCCCCCTCCCCCTGCCCTGGGTTGTGTTTTCCTTTTTTTTTCTTTTTAAAAAGCTCACCAATGTGGAGCATTTCTCCGAGAGTGACATCGATGACAAAGTTCGGCAGCTGAACGTGAGTGTAGTTTGGGTCAGCGAATACATTTATTAATCCGAGTCTGGATTTTAACTCCATTCATCCTGTGAGAAATGCTTCGGGTGTCTTTTTAAAAAATAAATAAATTTAGAGTACCCAATTCTTTTCTTTTCCAACTAAGGGGCAATTTAGCGTGGTCAATCCACCAAACCTGCACATCTTTGGGTTGTGGGGGTAAAACCCACGCAGACACGGGGAGAATGTGCAAACTCCACACGGACAGTGACCGGGGCCAGGAATGATCCTGGAACGGGTTGTGTATTCCTGTCAGTCCTCTTCCAATTTAAAATAAATTCTTCCTTTCTAGTTGTTGTTGGCCTCGAACAGGTTCTGGAACAGGCCGACAAATTGCCCCCATGCAGTAAAAAACTGACCCTTGGATGATATATTTGACCTTCTCCAGGTGGAGAGATTCCGAGAGGTCAGCGAGCCGGTCTGCAGCTTTGGGTGGTGCTGCTGATCGCCAGCCGAGCAGGATTCTCCGGCGGGGGATCAGAGAAGCGAAAGCGAGGGCGTTGCCTCCTTCCCCATGTGTAGCTCTGGCTGCTCCGATACCCCGAAGATTGCCACTATTGGGCATGGCTTCACCCTCACCCCCACAACCTTGGACATTGCCTCGGAGAAGGCTGTCCAGAACCCAGCCAGCTTGGGGCAAGCCCAGAACACGTGGGTGTGGTTGGCCGGGCCCCTCTGGCATTGCTCACATTTGTCCTCCACCTCCGGGAAGAACCTGCTCATTCGGGTTCTGGTCAGGTGCGCTCTGTGCACCACTTTGAGCTGCATTAGGCTTAGCCTTGCGCAGGAGGAGGTGGAGTTGGCCCTGCTCAGTGCTTCGATCCAGAGTCCCCACCCTACCTCTGTTCCCAGTTTGTCCTCCAATTTCCGTCTGGTCTTATCCAGTGGTGTTCGAGCTCTGTCCGTATATTTTGCCACAGAGCCACCCTGCTTTACTGTCCGTGTTCACCATGGTCTCCAGGGCCCCAGGGTGCCCGAGTGTCGCTTTGTGGAGGAAGTGTTTTATTTGCAGATGTCTCATTTCCTGTCCTGTCGATGGTTTCCATTCCTCCGTCAGTTTGTTTCGTGTCGCTAGTTGTTTCCAATGTAGAGGTCCCTAACTGTTAGCATGACCCCGTCCTGACTCAATTTCCTAAAGGTCGTGTCCAGCATGGCTGGTGGGAATCTGCAGATGGGGGCCATGGGAGACATCTTGGTCAGTCACAAATGTCGCCTCATTTGGTTCCATGTTTTGAGTGTGGCCGCTACCACTGGGCTGTGTCATGATATGCACTGATGCACATAATGAGATGCAGACAGGCAGTGACAGACACCCAGTACAGCCAATCAACACACAGGACAGAACACAACCAATCACCAGGCAGAACACTAGAGGGTGGTCTCCCACTATAAAACACACGAGGCATCAACACTCTGCCTCTTTCCACTGGTGACAACTGTAGTGACAGTCAGGGTGTATATATCAGTTTGCACCTTCTACACGTGGCTCAGAGCTAGTCTGGTCTAGTTAGTTATAGTTAGCATACTCAGAGTAGTAGAGTTTCAAACCCACAGCAACTGTGTGCGCTGCTCAGTAAGTTCAATAAAGCGTATTGAACTAACATCAAAGTTTGGAGTCTGCTTTCATAGTTATTATCATAGAATTTACAGTGCAGAAGGAGGCCATTCGGCCCATCGAGTCTGCACCGGCTCTTGGAAAGAGCACCCTACCCAAGGTCAACACCTCCACCCTATCCCCATAACCCAGTAACCCCACCCAACACTAAGGGCAATTTTGGACACTAAGGGCAATTTATCATGGCCAATCCACCTAACCTGCACATCTTTGGACTGTGTGAGGAAACCGGAGCACCCGGAGGAAACCCACGCACACACGGGGAGGATGTGCAGACTCCGCACAGAGTGACCCAAGCAGGAATCGAACCTGGGACCCTGGAGCTGTGAAGCCATTGTGCTATCGACAATGCTACCATGCTGCCCTTTCAAGTTCAACTGCATCCAGTTGCCGTCCGTGTTACCCCAGGGTGAATAACACGAGGGGCTGGATGTGGGCTTCATCGTGCGGGATGGGTGTGCTGCCGTGGCCAGGGCCCTAAGAGGTGTTCCCCTGCAGGAGGCTTCCTCCATCTGCACCCAGTCCGAATTGGGTTTGTATACCCATCCCCTCAGCCTCTCTGCCGTTGATGCCAAGTGGTCGTACTGCAGGTTTGGTAATGCCAGGCCACCGTCGATTTTCCTCCTTTGCAGTGTTGATTGGGGCATTCTCTGACCCCCCCCCCCCCCCCCCCCCCCCCCACACACACACACATACACACACTCACACAAAATGCCATAATTAAGCTATCTAGGTTCTGAAAGAAGGCCTTGGCGATGAAGATCGGTATGGATCTGAACAGGAAGAGGAACCTGGGCAGTATGTTCATCTTGATGGCCTGAACTCTCCCCGCCAGGGTGGATGGGAGTGAGCCCCATCTCTGTAGGTCCTTTTAACTTCCTCCACAAGCTGGTCAGGTTCCATTTGTGGATCTGTGTCCAGTCTCTGGCTATTCGGATCCCCAGGGATTTGTTTTGGCCGCTGCTTGATTTTTGATATAACTTTCCAAATGAGCCAATTGAGATATAATTGGAATCTGCATTGGTATTAGAAATGCTGGTGGTTAGAGAGCAATCACATGTGTATGTTATTGTGGGGTATTATGTGTGTTGGATTTCTCCGCTGTTTAAAATATTAAAATGATAAATGCCTCAATAAAATATCTTCAAAAAAAAATGCGAGCGATCACATGATCAGCCCAAGTCCTTTGCGTGGTTTATGTACACGGGTTTCACAAGATCGAATGACACAGTGCTTTAGAACAAGAGGCCACTCAGCCCATCAGGCCTGAGTGACTGAGAAACGCGTTCCTTGGCCTAATCCCACTTTGCGGAATTTGCTGGCTAGCTCTGCAGGTTACGGCATTTCAGCCGGATATCCGGACAGCGTTTAACTGAGTTGAGGGTTTCTGCCTCTCCCGCCCTCTCCGGGAGTGAGTTCCAGACCCCTACAACCCTCTGGGTGAAAAAAATATTCCCTCAACTCCTCCCTAATCCACCCACCAATCATTTTCAATCCAGGCCCCCCCGACCTCTCTGCTGGACGAAATAGTTCCTTCCCATCCATGCCACCGCACAATTCTGTACATCTCAATCTAACCCGCCCTCAGCATTGACTCTTCCAAGGCGCACAACCCCACAGCTTCTCCAATCTCCCCTCATAGCCGAAGTTTTCCAGAGGCAACATCCTGATAAATTTCCTCTGGATCCTCTCTAATGCAATGACGTCCTTCCTGATGGGGTGACCAGAGCTGCACACAGTTCTCAAGCTGTGGGCTCGCTCGTGTTTTCCTTGGTTCCAGCATAACCCCCCTGCTCTTATATTCTATCCCTCGGCTAAGAAATCATAGGTTTCGAAATGTCTCTTTGTCCACCTTATCAACTTGTCCTGTTGCCCCCACGGATAAGTGGACATTCACTCCCCCTCCACTCTCACCTCCTCTACACCTCTCACTATCCTCCCAGTCATTGTGCATTCCTTTGCCGTGTTTGACCTCCCCAAATGCATCACCTCTTGCTTCTCTGGGCTAAATTCCATTTGCCACTTTCCTGCCCCTTGACCAGTCCGTTGACATCTTCCTACAGTCTACATCCTCCTTGTTCTCCACTGGCTGGCCAATCTCTGTGGCATCTGCAGACTGTTCATTCCCTTTACATTTACGTCCAAATCATTAATGTATACACAAAAAGCAGGGGACTCAATCCTCGACACTGTGGAACCCACAGCAAGCAGTTTTCCAGTCACAAAAACACCCATCAACAATGACCCTGTGTTTCCTGTCACTGAAACCAATTTTGTATCCAGATGGTTACATTCCCCTGGGTCCCAGGGTTTTCAATTCTGTATCCAGTCTGTCAGTGGGGGATTGTCAAAGGCTAAAATCCATAGATTACATCTACTCCACCACCCCCATCAATCCTCCTTGTTACTTCCTCAAAAAGTTCAATACGATTGATCAGGCACAATGCTCCCTTAACAAACCCATGCTGACTGTCCTCGATTAACCTGTGCCTTTCTTGGAGATGGTTAACCCTGTCTCTCGGAATCGATTCCAATAATTTTCCCACTACCGAGGCTAGACTGATTGGCCTGCGATTTTAAAACAAACGTGCACCGTCAGCACCTCACCTGTATCTAGTGAGGTTTGGAAAATGATGGCCAAACTCTCCGCAATTTCCACCCTGGCTCCTTTTTAATTGATATTTTAATCAGAGTTTTATAATTTGTTATAATTCACGCAACAAAAAATTTCAGAGCACAACTGGTACAGCACATGGATCCTGGGATCTTCAGCTTGGTGAAACTGAGACTTCTTATTCCAGATAAACGAGCTCATCATTTCATTAATCTCTTTTAAGCCTCGAGCAGACTACAAGATTGGCAACATCTTCAAGGGTACAGCAATCTCGACAACGCATTCATCTCAATCAAAGCAATTCTACTCAGCCGAACCTCCACAACGTGTAAATTAAGTTGTTCTCCTCCACACTGTCAAAAACTGCATCCATGGAGATCACTATCCCATACAACGCCCGCTTCTGGAAAACTCGGATCACATTCCGGAGCTGAAAATGTAACATCTCAACTCAAGGAAGGAGGGAGCCAGAGATCCGGAAACTATAGTCTAACATATGTCAATGGGAAAGTGCAAGAATCCATTTTCAAAGTGGGCGTTTAGAAAATCAGAATACCATCAGGCAGATTTGGGTTTGTGAAAAGAAATCATGTTTGACTAATTTATTAGCGATCTTTGAGGAAGTAACTTGCAATGTGGATAAAGGGGAACCTGTAGATGTGGTGTATTTGGATCTCCAAAAGGCATCTGATAAGATGCGACATAAAAGGTTACTGCACAAGGTAAGAACTCATGGTCTCGGGAGTGATATTTTAGCACGGAGAGATTGACTAACTAACAGGAAACAGGGGTGAATGGGTCATTTTGTAGATTGGCAAACGGTAACTAGTGGTTCAGTGCGGCAGCCTCAATTATTTCTAACCTACAGGAATGATTTGGATGAAGGGACTAGATTACTGGGTCCAATTGTGCGCAACAACACGTTGAGACTGTTGTGGCGGCTTTGGGGAGGATAAATTAGCGATTCAGTGGAATAGTATCAGAGATGAGGGATCACGGATAACAGAGACGGCTAAGGGGATATTGAATGGGCCTGTTTCAAATCTTGAAGGGATTAAATGGATAGAACCTCTTTGCAATGGCTGAACGCTCGAGAGGGTTAAGCCAAAAAGAACCAGAAGCGAAATGAGGAAAATCCTTTTTAACCGAAGGAACAGTTAGGCTTTGGGATGCACTGTTTGATAGCGAGGGTAAGGGGGGTGGGGGATGGTGGTGGTGGTGTGAGGTGGGGTGGGGGGGGGGGGGGGGGGTAGAGATTCAATAGTCAACTTCAAAATGGAATTGAATAAATAACTGCCAGGGTCTTGGGAAAGAGGGGAATGGGACTATCTGAAAGGGTCAACACAGATTACATGGTCAGAGCGGCCTCCGGCTGTGCTGTGCAGAAATAGAGGTGGTCAGGGAGAGAGCGAGAGAGAGGCACAGAAAGGTAGATAGGTAGGCAGATATCAAGGCAGACAGAGTGAGAGAGAAGCTGACGGAGATGTTCAGGGCAGAGGACAGATGGAGGATTGTGGTACCTGGCGTGTCTGATGTGGGACAGCAGCATGAGGAGGTGGGCCAGGCGGGTGGCTTGCTGCTGTGGTGGTATTCCACTCTTGGACATACACCAGATCAAGGTGTCTGTTATCGTGTCCAGAATCTTGTGAAGCTTCTCCCTGTTCTCGTGCTCCTCGGTGACTGCAGAACGAGGAAACATACCTGTGAAAAGAAAGATTGAAATGACAGCTCAGTACGATGGAGACTCCGAATGAAAGTAGAAGCAGAGAGGGATAGGCACGATTAGACCCAATTCCAAAGTTAATGGGACCCGGCTTAATTAATCCCTCTCTCTTCTCAGGATTAACTTCAATGTCACGATTATGAGCCCAGCAATGTCTGAGAACTCCATTCAGTGTGTCACCTCCCACAGTTCAACAGGCTGATAACACCCATTCTCTAATAAACAGAAGACTTCCTTTTTATGAATTGCCAATTTCCTAGGACCCTTTGAGAGTCGGCTCCTTCAGGAGAGGAGGGGGACCCCATACCCCAGTGAGAGTCAGCACCTTCAGGAGAGGAGGGGGACCCTGTACCCCAGTGAGAGTCAGCACCTTCAGGAGAGGGACCCTGTACCCCAGTGAGAGTCAGCACCTTCAGGAGGGGGACCCTGTACCCCAGTGAGAGTCAGCACCTTCAGGAGAGGAGGGGGACCCTGTACCCCAGTGAGAGTCAGCACCTTCAGGAGAGACGGGGACGCTGTACCCCAGTGAGAGTCAGCACCTTCAGGAGAGGAAGGGGGTCTGTACCCCAGTGACAGTCAGCACCTTCAGGAGAGGAGGGGGACCCTGTACCCCAGTGAGAGTCAGCACCTTCAGGAGAGGGACCCTGTACCCCAGTGAGAGTCAGCACCTTCAGGAGAGGAGGGACTCCCGTACCCCAGTGAGATTCAGCACCTTCAGGAGAGGAGGGGGACCCTGTACTCCAGTGAGAGTCAGCACCTTCAGGAGAGGAGGGTGACCCTGTACCCCAGTGAGAGTCAGCACCTTCAGGAGAGGAGGGGGGCCCTGTACCCCAGTGAGAGTCAGCACCTTCAGGAGAGGAGGGGGAGTCTGTACCCCAGTGAGAGTCAGCACCTTCAGGAGAGGGACCCTGTACCCCAGTGAGAGTCAGCACCTTCAGGAGAGGAGGGGACCCTGTACCCCAGTGAGAGTCAGCACCTTCAGGAGAGGAGGGGACCCTGTACCCCAGTGAGAGTCAGCACCTTCAGGAGAGGAGGGGGACCCTGTACCCCAGTGAGAGTCAGCACCTTCAGGAGAGGGACCCTGTACCCCAGTGAGAGTCAGCACCTTCAGGAGAGGAGGGGACCCTGTACCCCAGTGAGAGTCAGCACCTTCAGGAGAGGAGGGGATGCCGTATCCCAGTGAGAGTCAGTACCTTCAGGAGAGGAGGGGACGCTGTACCCCAGTGAGAGTCAGCACCTTCAGGAGAGGAGGGGGTTCTGTACCCCAGTGACAGTCAGCACCTTCAGGAGAGGAGGGGACCCTGTGCCCCAGTGAGAATCAGCACCTTCAGGAGAGGAGAGGGACTGTACCCCAGTGAGAGTCAGCACCTTCAGGAGAGGAGGGGGAGTCTGTACCCCAGTGAGAGTCAGCACCTTAAGGAGAGGAGGGGGACCCTGTACCCCAGTGAGAGTCAGCACCTTCAGGAGGGGGACCCTGTACCCCAGTGAGAGTCAGCACCTTCAGGAGAGGAGGGGACGCTGTACCCCAGTGAGAGTCAGCACCTTCAGGAGAGACAGGGACGCTGTACCCCAGTGAGAGTCAGCACCTTCAGGAGAGGGACCCTGTACCCCAGTGAGAGTCAGCACCTTCCGAAGTGGTGGAAAATTTCCAAAAATGCTCTGAAAATGATCAGTTGTGACAAATCGCAAAACATCTGTTTTCTATAAGATGGAATGATGTCTGTTCTAGTTTAATTACTGGGGGAAGATCAGTTGGAGCCAGTAAGACAGGCCCCTATTCACTTTAATTAGATATTGGGATGATCATCAATCTCTCCCTCTCTGCCTGTGTCTCTCTCCTTATCGCTGTTCTGATCCGACTCTGAGTTTGTGAGTGGAGTTTGTAGTGGGAGAGGGGGGGCCGGCAGCAAAGCACCAGCTCGACCATTAGACAGCGGAATTCGATAGGCAACCCAGACAGACACGCAGACAGGGGACATCACGGGAAGAGTCCCTTTGGCCCCACTCTTCCCCGGTTATATTCCGTTTGAGCGTCCCCTAAGCTATGAATGGATGTATTCCAGAGAGCTTCATCACACTAACAGCAACACGACTCGCACCCATCTTCTGTCGCCCAGATCCCCATCGTCAAGGCAATCAGTAATGGCAGCCACAATACCCACAATCCTCTGCCCTCTGGAACCCACTCTATTCTCTGGTGCTGGGAGATGTAAAGTCACCCTAGTCCCAGATGACCAATAGCTGCCTTCGCCAGTGAGCACAGTAAGAAGTCTGACAACACCAGGTTAAAGTCCAACAGGTTTGTTTCAAATCACGAGCTTTTGGAGCACTGCTCCTTCCTCCGGTGAGGGGGGAGAGCTGACTGGTGGTGATTTAATCTGAGGGTCACCACACCTCAGGCGAGGTTGAGGAGGCGGAGCCATCATGAATAATCTCAGCCGGTGCGGGAATCGAACCCACGCTGCTGGCGTCATTCTGCATCACAACCTCGCTGGCCAGCCCACTGAGCTGGATGGGCAACATGCCTGATGGTTGTTGTGAAATACTCAGATTGATGTAGCGATTGTGAAATCCTGTTTAGGGATTGGGACACTGACGTTACACACAGCACAACAATGTCCCTCTTGTAGCTATTGGTCAGCGCTGTGTCTGCGCAAACTCTCTGTAATTTCTCTCTCCCACCTTCACCAAAATCACATTAGTTTGGGATTGATACAGGGCTATGGGGAGGGAGCGGGGCAGTGGGATTAGTTTGGGGATTGATACAGGGCTATGGGGAGAGAGTGGGGCAGTGGGATTAGTTTGGGATTGATACAGGGCTATGGGGAGAGAGTGGGACAGTGGGATTAGTTTGGGATTGATACAGGGCTATGGGGAGAGAGCGGGGCAGTGGGATCAGTTTGTGGATTGATACAGGGCTATGGGGAGAGAGTGGGACAGTGGGACTAGTTTGGGATTGATACAGGGCTATGGGGAGAGAGCGGGGCAGTGGGATTAGTTTGGGGTTTGATAAAGGGCTATGGGGAGAGAGCGGGGCAGTGGGATTAGTTTGGGATTGATACAGGGCTATGGGGAGAGAGCGGGGCAGTGGGATTAGTTTGGGGTTTGATAAAGGGCTATGGGGAGAGAGCGGGGCAGTGGGATTAGTTTGGGATTGATACAGGACTATGGGGAGAGAGCGGGGCAGTGAGATTAGTTTGGGGATTGATACAGGGCTATGAGGAGAGAGTGGGACAGTGGGATTAGTTTGGGGATTGATTCAGGGCTATGAGGAGAGAGTGGGACAGTGGGATTAGTTTGGGGATTGATACAGGGCTATGAGGAGAGAGTGGGACAGTGGGATTAGTTTGGGGATTGATACAGGGCTAAGGGGAGAGAGTGGGACAGTGGGATTAATTTGGGAATTGATACAGGGCTATGGGGAGAGAGTGGGACAGTGGGATTAGTTTGGGATTGATACAGGGCTATGAGGAGAGAGTGGGGCAGTGGGACTAGTTTGGGATTGATACAGGGCTATGGGGAGACAGTGGGAGAGTAGGATTAGTTTGGGGATTGATACAGGGCTTTGGGGAGAGAGCCGGGCAGTGGGATTAGTTTGGGATTGATACAGGGCTATGGGGAGACAGCGGGACAGTGGGATTAATTTGGGGATTGATACAGGGCTATGAGGAAAGAGTGGGACAGTGGGATTAGTTTGGGATTGATACAGGGCTTTGGGGAGAGAGCGGGGAGTGGGATGAGTTTGGGGATTGATACAGGGCTATGGGGAAAGAGCGGGGCAGTGGGATTAATTTGGGTTTGACACAGGGCTATGGGGAGACAGCGGGGCAGTGGGATTAGTTTGGGATTGATACAGGGCTATGGGGAGGGAGTGGGGCAGTGGGATTAGTTTGGGATTGATACAGGGCTATGGGGATAGGGCAGGGCAGTGGGATTAATTTGGGGATTGATACAGGGCTATGGGGAGAGAGTGGGGCAGTGGGATTAGTTTGGGGTTTGATAAAGGGCTATGGGGAGAGAGCGGGGCAGTGGGATTAGTTTGGGATTGATACAGGGCTATGGGGAGAGAGCGGGGCAGTGGGATTAGTTTGGGATTGATACAGGGCTATGGGGAGAGAGTGGGGCAGTGGGATTGGTTTGGGATTGATACAGAGCTATGGGGAGAGAGCGGGGCAGTGAGGTTTAGTTTGGGATTGATACAGGGCTATGGGGAGAGAGCGGGGTTTGGGATTAGTTTGGGGATTGATACAGGGCTATGGGGAGAGAGTGGGGCAGTGGGATTAGTTTGGGGATTGATACAGGGCTATGGGGAGGGAGCGGGGCAGTGGGATTAGTTTGGGATTGATACAGGGCTGTGGGGAGAGAGTGGGGCAGTGGGATTAGTGTGGGATTGATACAGGGCTTTGGGGATAGAGCGGGGCAGTGGGATTAGTTTGGGATTGATACAGGGCTATGGGGAGAGAGCGGGGCAGTGGGATTAGTTTGTGGATTGATACAGGGCTATGGGGAGGGAGGGGGCAGTGGGATTAGTTTGTGGATTGATACAGGGCTATGGGGAGAGAGTAGGACAGTGGGATTAGTTTGGGATTGATATAGGGCTATAGGGAGAGAGCGGGGCCGTGGGATTAGTTTTGGGATTGATACAGGGCTATGGGGAAAGAGCGGGGCAGTGGGATTAATTTGGTTATTAACACAGGGCTATGGGGAGAGAGCGGGGCAGTGGGATTAGTTTGAGGATTGATACAGGGCTATGGGGAGAGAGCGGTGCAGTGGGATTAGTTTGGGATTGATACAGGTCTATGGGGACAGAGCGGGGCTGTGGGATTAGTTTGGGGATTGATACAGAGCTATGGGAAGAGGTGGGAACTGTATTTTCTACCTAACCTGTCCTAGGAGTGTTTGATGAGGACAGTGTAGAGAGCGCTTTACTCTGTATCTAATCCCGTGCTGTACCTGTCCTGGGAGTGTTTGATGGAGACAGTGTAGAGGGAGCTTTACTCTGTATCTACCCCTGTGCTGTACATGTCCTGGGAGTGTTTGATGGGGACAGTGTAGAGGGAGTTTTACTCTGTATCTATCCCCATGCTGTACCTGTCCAGGGAGTGTTTGATGGGGACAGTGCAGAGGGAGCTTTACTCTGTATCTAACTCCTGTGCTGTACTTGTCCTGGGAGTGTTTGATGGGGACAGTGTTGAGGGAGCTTTACTCGTATCTAACCCCGTGCTGTATCTGTCCTGGGAGTGTTTGATGGGGGCAGTGCAGAGGGAGCTTTACTCTGTATCTAACCCCGTGCTGTACCTGTCCTGGGAGTGTTTGATGGGGACAGTGCAGAGGGAGCTTTATTCTGTATCTAACCCCGTGCTGTACCTGTCCTGGGAGTGTTTGATGGAGACAGTGTAGAGGGAGCTTTACTCTGAATCTAACACTGTGCTGTACCTGTCCTGGGGGTGCTGTACCTGTCCTGGGAGTGTTTGGTAGGTTTGATGGATTTGGGAATCGTGAGCGAGTATTTGATAGTTTTTATTCAGTTTCAGCAGTTGTGTGGTTAAGACTGAGTGACATCACAATGTCCCATCCAGAAAGGTTTGGCTTGGGAACAGAGTGATATAAAATTAAGTGCAGTGAATTTTGGTGGGTGGTTCCAAGCATAACATAGGTTATTAAAATGAAATAACTTCATTGTAATTTAATATATTGTTTTAAAGCAGATCATTTCAGACAGTTTTATTACGGCTATTTGCACTGTAATTATAAACAGTCCTGCAGCAGATACATGACCTTCATTTGGGAATGATTACAACAACCCATCACTCACTGCTGCCTTTGTGTCTTCACACACGGATCACACTGAGTGCAGGAAAGTGTGGGAGACCGAGAATTCCTCATTTCAGCGGCAGCACAGATATTGGCAAAGCGGCTAAATCTCAACAAGGCCATTCCCACACCACATCGAACCACTGACCCTCCAAAGCTCCAATCCTTCCAACCATATCCATCAATCCCACTTTCCCAAAAGATCACAATTTATAAATAAGGGCAGGAGTGCGCCATTCGGCCCCTTCGCCCAGCTCCACCAGTCAATAAGATCATCGCTGCATTCCCGCCTGCCACGCACAACCCTCAGCCCCTCACAAAGCCAGAAATGGCTTGTCTCTTGTGGTGAATGTAATATATGAATGTATATATACTAATTCACACTGTTATTGTAAGCACAGTAGCGCCATCCTACCACTAGGGGGAGTAGCGCTGGGAGCACTTAGGAACTTGTACTGGGCTCCACCCTTGGCTCCGCCCACGACTCCTCCCCCTAGTGCAGCTGTCTAAGTACCCGTGTCCAGAGTCAGCCTGGGTCACTACGAGTTAATCGTCAGGTAACAGGCTGGCTCTGAAGTAAGTCGATTAAAGCCTAGATTCACATCGGAAACACGTGTCTGGTGAATTGATGGTTCCATCAATTTAATCGACTTAAGAACAGTAAGATCGATTATGGAATCGGCCCTCAAGCCTGGATGCCTGGTACTCAACCCGCAGGATGAAGAGGCTAAATAAATATTCTCCCACTGGATCCGGTGCTTCAAGGCCTACCTGGCCGAAGCGAGCACAGCCGAAACTACAGAGGATCAGAAGCTGAGTCTACTGCACGCGAGGGTGAGCCACAGAATCTCGACGCAACTAAACTCGGCCGGTTCATGTACTGCGGCGCTAGCAGTTCTCGCAAACATGTATGTAAGGCCAATTAATGAAGTTTACGCTCGCCATGTGTTTACGACTCACCGTCAGCGGCCTACGGAATCACTCGCCGAATTCCTAAGAGAACTTAACAATTTGTCCAATGACTGTAATTACCAAGCGGTTACCGCGGCTGAACACAGGGAATTGGCGGTACGCAATGTTTTTGTAGCGGGCCTCAGGTCTAACTATGTGCGCCAACGACTGCTGGAAAAGGGGGCCCAGGACTTAGAAACGACTGTGGAAGCTGCGACCACGATGGAGGTCTCCTTCCACAGCCTTAACGCCTTCCCCGCGGACCCCGCGACCCCATCATGGGCCCCCGACCAGCGACTCCTCCAGGCCTGTGCTACGCGGCCGCCCGGCCACCATGCTGCCCCAGCCAGCCACTATGCTGCCCCAGCCACTATGCTGCCCCAGCCACTATGCTGCCCCAGCCACTATGCTGCTCCAGCCAGCCACTATGCTGCCCCAGCCACTATGCTGCCCCAGCCACTATGCTGCTCCAGCCAGCCACTATGCTGCCCCAGCCACTATGCTGCCCCAGCCACTATGCTGCCCCAGCCACTATGCTGCTCCAGCCAGCCACTATGCTGCTCCAGCCAGCCACTATGCTGCCCCAGCCACTATGCTGCCCCAGCCACTATGCTGCCCCAGCCACTATGCTGCTCCAGCCAGCCACTATGCTGCCCCAGCCACTATGCTGCTCCAGCCTGCCACTATGCTGCTCCAGCCAGCCACTATGCTGCCCCAGCCACTATGCTGCCCCAGCCACTATGCTGCCCCAGCCACTATGCTGCTCCAGCCTGCCACTATGCTGCTCCAGCCAGCCACTATGCTGTTCCAGCCAGCCACTATGCTGCCCCAGCCACTATGCTGCCCCAGCCAGCCACCATGCTGCCCCAGCCAGCCACCATGCTGCCCCAGGTAGCCACTATGCTGCCCCAGCGACTATGCTGCCGCAGCCACCATGCTGCCCCAGCCACTATGCTGCCCCAGCCAGCCACCATGCTGCCCCAGCCAGCCACCATGCTGCCCCAGCCAGCCACCATGCTGCCCCAGCCAGCCACTATGCTGCTCCAGCCAGCCACTATGCTGCTCCAGCCACTATGCTGTCCCAGCCAGCCACCATGCTGCCCCAGCCACTATGCTGCTCCAGCCACTATGCTGCTCCAGCCCAGCCACTATGCTGCCCCAGCCACTATGCTGCCCCAGCCAGCCACCATGCTGCCCCAGCCAGCCACAATGCTGCCCCAGCCACCATGCTGCCCCAGCCAGCCACTATGCTGCCCCAGCCAGCCACCATGCTGCCCCAGCCAGCCACTATGCTGCCCCAGCCAGCCACTATGCTGCTCCAGCCACTATGCTGCCTCAGCCACCATGCTGCCCCAGCCAGCCACTATGCTGCCCCAGCCAGCCACCATGCTGCCCCAGCCAGCCACTATGCTGCCCCAGCCAGCCACCATGCTGCCCCAGCCAGTCACCATGCTGCCCCAGCCAGCCACCATGCTGCCCCAGCCAGCCACCATGCTGCCCCAGCCAGCCACCATGCTGCCCCAGCCAGCCACTATGCTGTTCCAGCCCAGCCACTATGCTGCCCCAGCCACTATGCTGCCCCAGCCAGCCACCATGCTGCCCCAGCCAGCCACCATGCTGCCCCAGCCAGCCACTATGCTGTTCCAGCCCAGCCACTATGCTGCCCCAGCCACTATGCTGCCCCAGCCAGCCACTATGCTGCTCCAGCCAGCCACTATGCTGCCCCAGCCAGCCACTGTGCTGCTCCAGCCTGCCATTTCTGCGGCCAGAACCAGCACCCGCGGCAGCACTGCCCAGCCCGCAATGCGACCTGCAGCAGCTACGGGCGAAAAGGCCACTACGCAAGAGTGTGCCTCGCAAAAAGGGCCCCAGCTTCCAACTCCCCAGCGGCACAAAGTAATCACTCCCCACACCCGCAGGCCCGAAACGCTGCGGCCTATGCCCCGACTCCACCCCCTCCAGCCACGTGTGATCCATGGGGGCCACCATCTTGGACGCCATCTTCCTCGCCGCCCGCCACGTGCGATCCACGGGCCCGATCGGCATCTCCACGCTCGGACAACTCTGCGGAAGAATTCGACTAAACTATAAACTCAGAGGGCAATCATCACGGGGCCACTCCAGCACAGCTGATCGAGCCGCCGACTACCCGCAACTCAGCGCGGTCACCCTGGACCAATCACGACTAAAGAATCTACAAAACTCAATGGCAGAGGTCCATATCAACGGGTACAAAACTCCATGCCTCTTCGACTCCGGGAGCACGGAGAGCTTCATACATCCAGACCTGGTAAGACGCTGTTCGCTCCCCGTTTTCCCCGTGCAGCAAACTATCTCGCTCGCTTCAGGCTCCCACTCGGTCCAGATCCAGGGCGCACCGCCGCGACACTCACAATCCGAGGCACTAGTTACTCAAAGTTTAAACTCTACGTGTTTCCCGAACTCTGCGCGCCACTCTTATTAGGCCTAGACTTCCAGTGTAACCTCAAGAGCCTCACCCTCAGCTTCGGAGGGCCCCTGCCCACACTCACGACCTGCTGCCTCGCTACGCTGCGAATCTCCCCCCCCTCCTCTCTTTGCCAATCTCACTAAGGACTGTAAACCCGTAGCCACTCGTAGCAGGCGGTATAGCCTGCAGGATAGGGTATTTGTCAGAGCAGAGGTCCGAAGGCTGCTCAGTGAGGGGATTATAGAGGCCAGCAATTGTCCCTGGAGAGCTCAGGTGGTGGTCGTTAAGACCGGGGAAAAATTCTGTATGGTGGTCGACTACAGTCAGACTATAAATAGATTTACGCTCCTCGACGCGTCTCCCTCTCCCCAGGATTGCAGACATGGTAAACCAGATCGCCCAGTACCGGCTCTTCTCCACGGTGGATCTGAAGTCTGCATACCACCAGCTCCCAAATCCGCCCGGAGGACCGCCACTACACGGCATTTGAGGCCGATGGCCGCCTCTTCCATTTCCGGGTCCCTTTCGGCGCCACTAATGAGGTCTCGGTGTTCCAACGAGCAATGGACCGAATGGTGGACCAGTACGGGCTGCGGGCCACGTTTCCGTACTTGGACAATGTCAGCATCTGTGGCTATGACCAGCAGGACCACGACGCCAACCTCCACCGTTTTCTCCAGACGGCACAGAAACTGAATCTCACGTACAACAAGGAGAAATGCGTTTTCTGCACATCCAGACTAGCCATCCTCGGCTATGTCGTGGAAAACGGAGTCCTGGGCCCTGACCCGGACTGTATGCGCCCCCTCTTAGAACTCCCTCCCCCTCATTGTCCCAAGGCCCTCAAACGGTGCTTGGGATTTTTTTCTTACTACGCCCAGTGGGTCCCTCAATATGCGGACAAAGCCCACCCACTCTTCAAGGCCACACGATTTCCCCTGTCAGCTGAGGCGCGCCAGGCCTTCAGCTGCATCAGGGACGACATCGCCAAAGCGGCCATGCGGGCGGTGGATGAATCCACCCCATTTCAGGTTGAGAGCAACGCCTCAGAGGTAGCTCTTGCAGCCACGTTAAATCAGGCAGGGAGGCACAGTTGCATTTTTCTCCCGTACCCTCTCCGCTTCAGAACTCCGACACTCCTCAGTCGAGAAAGAAGCACAAGCCATTGTGGAGGCTATCCGTCACTGGAGGCACTACCTCGCAGGTAGGAGGTTCACCCTCATCACTGACCAAAGATCGGTTGCCTTCATGTTCGACAACTCGCAAAGGGGCAAAATAAAAACGACAAAATTCTGAGGTGGAGGATCGAACTCTCCACCTACAATTACGATATCAAATATCGACCCGGGAAGCTCAACAAGCCTCCGAATGCCCTATCCCGTGGGACATGCGCCAGCGCGCAGATCGACTGATTAAAAAGTATCCACAATGACCTCTGCCACCCGGGGGTCACCCGGCTCGCCCACTACATCAGGGCCCGAAACCTGCCTTTCTCCAACGAGGAGGTAAAAGCGGTCACCAGGGACTGCCCGATCTGTGCGGAGTGCAAACCGCACTTCTATAGACCAGACAGGGCCCACCTGGTCAAGGCTTCTAGGCCCTTTGAATGCCTTGCGATCGATTTCAAAGGGCCACTCCCCTCAACTAACAAGAACATTTACTTCTTAAACGTCGTAGACGAGTTCTCCCGCTTTCCATTCGCTATCCCGTGCCCCGACATGACCTCCCACACAGTCATTAGGGCCCTGCATAGCATCTTCACCCTGTTTGGTTTCCCCAGCTACGTACACAGCGACCGGGGTTCGTCCTTCATGAGCAACGAGCTGCGTCAGTACCTGCTCGACAAGGGCATCGCCTCGAGCAGGACTACCAGCTACAACCCCAGGGGGAACGGGCAGGTGGAGAGGGAGAACGCGACGGTCTGGAAGACCGTCCTACTGACCCTCCGGTCTAGAAAGCTCCAAGTCTCCCAGTGGCAGGAAGTCCTCCCAGACGCGCTCCACGCTATTAGGTCCCTCTTGTGTACGGCGACCAACCAGACCCCTCACGAGAGGCTCTTCATTTTTTACAGGGACACTACCACGGGGGTCTCACTTCCGGCATGGCTGAGGACGCCGGGCCCCGGACTCCTGAGGAAACACGTCAGGGAGCAGAAAACTGACCCCCTTGTTGAGAAGGTGCGCCTGCTCCACTCCAACCCCCAGTACGCATTTGTTGAGTTCCCTGACGGCCGTCAGGACACAGTATCCCTCCGGGATCTGGTACCCGCCGGATCCAGCGCCCCCTCTGCCCCCACAGAAGGACCCCTCACCCTACACCCCATGCTGCCGCCCCCTCGCGCTCCCGAGCCCATGAGCTCGCTCCACCAGTCCCGCGTACCCGCGCCGGCCAGCCCCCAGCGCCCCGGTTGAAACAGGAGAGTATGAAGCTCGAATACAACCCTCCCTGGAGTCCGCCATCGTACCCCAACACACTACACCCGTCCAGCCACCGCAAGAGGCTGCAACCCCGGTGCTCTGCAGGTCTCAGCGGACAATCCGACCGCCGGACAGACTGACGTTATAGACTAGACCACCACCCCCGCCAGACTTGATTATTTTTGCAGGGGGTGAATGTGGTGAATGTAATATATGAATGTATATATACTAATTCACACTGTTATTGTAAGCACAGTAGCGCCATCCTACCACTAGGGGGAATAGCGCTGGGAGCACTTAGGAACTTGTACTGGGCTCCACCCTTGGTTCCGCCCATGACTCCTCCCCCTAGTGCAGCTGTGTAAGTACCCGTGTCCAGAGTCAGCCTGGGTCACTACGAGTTCATCGACAGGTAACAGGCTGGCTCTGAAGTAATTCGATTAAAGCCTAGATTCACATCGGAAACACGTGTCTGGTGAATTGATGGTTCCATCATCTCTCCAGAAATAATTCCCATTGTTTTAAACTCTCCCAAATTGTCGCTTGCGAACGAAACAGAATCCCCAGTTCCATACTTCACTAATTTTATTACTGAATGTAGTGTTTAATGGGACAGTGTAGAGGGAGCTTTACTCTGTATCTAACCCCGTGCTGTACCTGTCCTGGGAGTGTTTGATGGGGACAGTGTAGAGGGAGCTTTACTCTGTATCTAACCCCGTGCTGTACCTGTCCTGGGAGTGTTTGATGGGGACAGTGTAGAGGGAGCTTTACTCTCTATCTAACCACGTGCTGTACCTGCCCTGGGAGTGTTTGATGGGGACAGTGTAGAGGAAGCTTTACTCTGTATCGAACCCCGTGCTGTACCTGTCCTGGGGGTGTTTGATGGGGACAGTGTAGAGGGAGCTTTACTCTGTATCTAACCCCGTGCTGTACCTGTCCTGGGAGTGTTTGATGGGGACAGTGTAGAGGGAGCTTTACTCTGTATCTAACCCCATGCTGTACCTGTCCTGGGAGTGTTTGATGGGGACAGTGTAGAGGGAGCTTTACTCTGTATCGAACCCCGTGCTGTACCTGTCCTGGGAGTGTTTGATGGGGACAGTGTAGAGGGAGCTTTACTCTGTATCTAACCCCGTGCTGTACCTGTCCTGGGAGTGTTTGATGGGGACTGTGTGGAGGGAGCTTTACTCTGTATCTAACCCCGTGCTGTACCTGTCCTGGGAGTGTTTGATGGGGACAGTGTAGAGGGAGCTTTACTCTGTACGTAACCCCGTGCTGTACCTGTCCTGCGAGTGTTTGATGGGGACAGTGTAGAGGGAGCTTTACTCTGTATCTAACCCAGTGCTGTACCTGTCCTGGGAGTGTTTAATGGGACAGTGTAGAAGGAGCTTTACTCTGTATCTAACCCCGTGTTGTATCTGTCCTGAGAGTGTTTGATGGGGACAGTGTAGAGGGAGCTTTACTCTGTATCTAACCCTGTGCTGTACCTGTCCTGGGAGTGTTTGATGGGGACAGTGTAGAGAGAGCTTTACTCTGTATCTAACCCCGTGCTGTACCTGTCGTGAGAGTGTTTGATGGGGACAGTGCAGAGGGAGCTTTACTCTGTATCTAACCCCGTGCTGTACATGTCCTGGGAGTGTTTGCTGGGGACAGTGCAGAGGGAGCTTTACTCTGTATTTAACCCCGTGCTGAACCTGTCCTGAGAGTGTTTGATAGGGACAGTGCAGAGGGAGCTTTACTCTGTATCTAACCCCGTGCTGTACCTGTCCTGGGAGTGTTTGCTGTGGACAGTGTAGAGGGAGCTTTACTCTGTATCTAACCCCGTGCTGAACTTGTCCTGGGAGTGTTTGATGGGGACAGTGTAGAGGGAGCTTTACTCTGTATCTAACCCCGTGCTGTACCTGTCCTGGGAGTGTTTAATGGGACAGTGTAGAGGGAGCTTTACTCTGTATCTAACCCAGTGCTGTACCTGTCCTGAGAGTGTTTGCTGGGGACAGTGTAGAGGGAGCTTTACTCTGTATCTAGCCCCGTGCTGAACCTGTCCTGAGAGTGTTTGATGGGGACAGTGTAGAGGGAGCTTTACTCTGTATCTAACCCCGTGCTGTACCTGTCCTGAGAGTGTTTGCTGGGGACAGTGCAGAGGGAGCTTTACTCTGTATCTAACCCCGTGCTGTACCTGCCCTGGGAGTGTTTGATGGGGACAGTGTAGAGGGAGCTTTACTCTGTATCTAACCCCGTGCTGTACCTGTCCTGGGAGTGTTTGATGGGGACAGTGTAGAGGGAGCTTTACTCTGTATCTAACCCCGTGCTGAACATGTCCTGGGAGTGTTTGATGGGGACAGTGTAGAGGGAGCTTTACTCTGTATCTAACCCCGTGCTGTACCTGTCCTGGGAGTGTTTGATGGGGACAGTGTAGTGGGAGATTTTACTTTCACTGTTATTATCTATAGCTGACACCAATCAGTGTCTGATGTACTTCCCATTTTGTGAGGAAAATGTGAGAGTAAAAATATAATGTCTTATTAAAGGAAAAGAGTATGAAAACACAGTTTGGATTTCACCCAATTCATTTCTGACATTGCAGCGATTATTCTTTAAAAGCATTTCATTGGCTGGAACGATCTTTGGGAGGTGCGAGCGTGGCGGGGGACACGTCCATCTTTGATGTCTTCACTGAGCTGGTGAGGACTCCAAACCTCCAGTGAGGTAATGGCTCCCCCCGGTGGTGAAGACAAGAGGTTGCTGAATGAAGACCATTGCTGGAATGGTCCAAAGTCTCCCTCCTGAATTTACCATCCAGGCATCTGTTGTTACAAACCTTGAACTGAGATCTCACCTCGGACAGGGAGTGCCCAACTCACCTGCTCTGCAAAGCACGGCTACAGGTTAGATATCAAACTCTCTAAGCCATGGCCTTTTTATCCCCATCAGTCTCGCGTGTTCAGTCCCCTTTTACAGGTAACCCCATTGTGACTTTGAGAAGGTCTTGGTGCCCAGCTGTCAATGGTAACCCCGCGGATGTTAAAGTTGGTTTATATCCAGAATAGCAGATACGCGGGAGTAAGTTACAGCCTGGAGTCTAATCGAGGGGTTCGGGATGGTTTATATATAGAATAACAGATACCCGGGAGTGAGTTACAGACTGGAATCTAATCGAGGGGTTCAGGGTGGTTTATATATAGAGTAACAGATACCCGGGAGTGAGTTACAGACTGGAATCTAATCGAGGTGTTGGGGGTGGTTTATATATAGAATAACAGATACCCGGGAGTGAGTTACAGACTGGAATCTAATTGAGGGGTTTGGGGTGGTTTATGTACAGAATAACAGATACCTGGGAGTGAGTTACAGACTGGAATCTAATCGAGGGGTTCGGGGTGGTTTATATATAGAGTAACAGATACCCGGCAGTGAGTTACAGACTGGAATCTAATCGAGGGGTTCAGGGTGGTTTATATATAGAATAACAGATACCCGGGAGGGAGTTACAGACTGGAATCTAATCGAGGGGCTCAGGGTGGTTTATATATAGAATAACAGATACCCGGGAGTGAGTTACAGACTGGAATCTAATCGAGGGGTTCGGGGTGGTTTATATATAGAATAACAGATACCCGGCAGTGAGTTACAGACTGGAATCTAATCGAGGGGTTCAGGGTGGTTTATATATAGAATAACAGATACCCGGGAGTGAGTTACAGACTGGAATCTAATCAAGGGGTTCAGGGTGGTTTATATATAGAATAACAGATACCGGGGAGTGAGTTCCAGACTGGAATCTAATCGAGGGGTTCAGGGTGGTTTACATACAGAATAACAGATACTCGTGAGTGAGTTACAGACTGGAATCTAATCGAAGGGTTCAGGGTGGTTTATATATCGAATCTTACAACACCAGGTTAAAGTCCAACAGGTTTGTTTCAAACACGAGCTACCTCTCTCTCTGCATCTTTGATGATTTGATTTCCTGCAGGTGCTCGCATTCCGGGGCATCTCTCACTGTGTCTATATAAACATTTCTGGAACAAGCCTTTCCATTCACCTGAAGAAGGAGCCGTGCTCCGAAAGCTCGTGTTTGAAACAAACCTGTTGGACTTTAACCTGGTGTTGTAAGACTTCTTACTGTGCTCACCCCAGTCCAACGCCGGCATCTCCACATCATATCTATCGAATAACAGATACCCGGGAGTGAGTTACAGACTGGAATCTAATCGAGGGGTTTGGGGTGGTTTATATATAGAATAACAGATACCCGGGTGTACGTTACAGACTGTAATCTAATCGAGGCGTTCAGGGTGATTTATATATCGAATAACAGATACCCGGGAGTGAGTTACAGACTGGAATCTAATCGAGGTGTTGGGGGTGGTTTATATATAGAATAACAGATACCCGGGAGTTAGTTACAGACTGGAATCTAATCGAGGGGTTTGGGGAGGTTTATACATAGAATAACAGATATCCGGGAGTGAGTTACAGACTGGAATCTAATCGAGGGGTTCAGGTTGGATAATATCCAGAATAGCAGATACGCGGGAGTAAGTTACAGACTGGAATCTAATCGAGGGGCACAGGGAGGTTTATATATAGAATAACAGATACCCGGGAATGAGTTAGACTGGAATATAATCGCGGGGTTCGGGGTAGTTTATATATAGATTAACAGATACCCAGGACTGAGTTACAGACTGGAATCTAATCGAGGGGTTCGGGGTGGTTTATATATAGAATAACAGATACTCGGGAGTGAGTTACAGACTGGAATCTAATCGAGGGGTTCAGGTTGGTTTATATATAGAATAACAGATACCCGGGAGTGAGTTACAGACTGGAATCTAATCGGGGGGTTCAGGGTGGTTTATATATAGAATAACAGATACCCGGGAGTGAGTTGCAGTCTGGAATCTAATCGAGGGGTTCAAGGTGGTTTATATACAGAATAACACGGTATTCAGAATACAGGGCAGCACAGTAGCATGGTGGTTAGCATAAATGCTTCACAGCTCCAGGGTCCCAGGTTCGATTCCCGGCTGGGTCACTGCCTGTGCGGAGTCTGCACGTCCTCCCCGTGTGTGCGTGGGTTTCCTCCGGGTGCTTCGGTTTCCTCCCACAGTCCAAAGATGTGCGGGTTAGGTGGATTGGCCATGCTAAAAATTGCCCGTAGTGTCCTAAAAAGTAAGGTTAAGGGGTGGGGGGTTGTTGGGTTACCGGTATAGGGTGGATACGTGGGTTTGAGTAGGGTGATCATGGCTCGGCAGAACATCGAGGGCCGAAGGGCCTGTTCTGTGCTGTACTGTTCTATGTTCTAACAGATACCCGGGTGTGAGTTACAGACTGGAATCTAATCGAGGGGTTCGGGGTGGTTTATATATAGAATAACAGATACCCGGGAGTGAGTTACAGGCTGGAATCTAATCGAGGGTTTTCGGTGGTTTATATATAGAATAACAGTTACCCGGGAGTGAGTTGCAGTCTGGAATCTAATCGAGGGGTTCGGGGTGGTTTATATATAGAATAACAGATACCCGGGAGTGAGTTACAGACTGGAATCTAATAGAGGGGTTCAGGGTGGTTTATATACAGAATAACAGATACCCGGGAGTGAGTTACAGACTGGAATCTAATCGAGGGGGTCGGGGTGGTTTATATATAGAATAACAGATACCCGGGAGTGAGTTACAGACTGGAATCTAATCGAGGGGTTCGGGGTGGTTTATATATAGAATAACAGATACCTGGGAATGAGTTACAGACTGGAATCTAATCTAGGGGTTCAGGGTGGTTTATATATAGAATAACAGATACCCGGGAGTGAGTTACAGACTGGAATCTAATCGAGGGCTTCAGGGTGGTTTATATACAGAATAACAGATACCCGGGAGTGAGTTACAGACTGGAATGTAATCGAGGGGGTCGGGGTGGTTTATATATAGAATAACAGATACTCGGGAGTGAGTTACAGACTGGAATCTAATCGAGGGGTTCAGGTTGGTTTATATATAGAATAACAGATACCCGGGAGTGAGTTACAGACTGGAATCTAATCGGGGGGTTCAGGGTGGTTTATATATAGAATAACAGATACCCGGGAGTGAGTTGCAGTCTGGAATCTAATCGAGGGGTTCAGGTTGGATAATATCCAGAATAGCAGATACGCGGGAGTAAGTTACAGACTGGAATCTAATCGAGGGGCACAGGGAGGTTTATATATAGAATAACAGATACCCGGGAATGAGTTAGACTGGAATATAATCGCGGGGTTCGGGGTAGTTTATATATAGATTAACAGATACCCAGGACTGAGTTACAGACTGGAATCTAATCGAGGGGTTCGGGGTGGTTTATATATAGAATAACAGATACTCGGGAGTGAGTTACAGACTGGAATCTAATCGAGGGGTTCAGGTTGGTTTATATATAGAATAACAGATACCCGGGAGTGAGTTACAGACTGGAATCTAATCGAGGGGTTCAGGGTGGTTTATATATAGAATAACAGATACCCGGGAGTGAGTTGCAGTCTGGAATCTAATCGAGGGGTTCAGGGTGGTTTATATACAGAATAACACGGTATTCAGAATACAGGGCAGCACAGTAGCATGGTGGTTAGCATAAATGCTTCACAGCTCCAGGGTCCCAGGTTCGATTCCCGGCTGGGTCACTGCCTGTGCGGAGTCTGCACGTCCTCCCCGTGTGTGCGTGGGTTTCCTCCGGGTGCTTCGGTTTCCTCCCACAGTCCAAAGATGTGCGGGTTAGGTGGATTGGCCATGCTAAAAATTGCCCGTAGTGTCCTAAAAAGTAAGGTTAAGGGGTGGGGGGTTGTTGGGTTACCGGTATAGGGTGGATACGTGGGTTTGAGTAGGGTGATCATGGCTCGGCAGAACATCGAGGGCCGAAGGGCCTGTTCTGTGCTGTACTGTTCTATGTTCTAACAGATACCCGGGTGTGAGTTACAGACTGGAATCTAATCGAGGGGTTCGGGGTGGTTTATATATAGAATAACAGATACCCGGGAGTGAGTTACAGACTGGAATCTAATCGAGGGTTTTCGGTGGTTTATATATAGAATAACAGTTACCCGGGAGTGAGTTGCAGTCTGGAATCTAATCGAGGGGTTCGGGGTGGTTTATATATAGAATAACAGATACCCGGGAGTGAGTTACAGACTGGAATCTAATAGAGGGGTTCAGGGTGGTTTATATACAGAATAACAGATACCCGGGAGTGAGTTACAGACTGGAATCTAATCGAGGGGGTCGGGGTGGTTTATATATAGAATAACAGATACCCGGGAGTGAGTTACAGACTGGAATCTAATCGAGGGGTTCGGGGTGGTTTATATATAGAATAACAGATACCTGGGAATGAGTTACAGACTGGAATCTAATCTAGGGGTTCAGGGTGGTTTATATATAGAATAACAGATACCCGGGAGTGAGTTACAGACTGGAATCTAATCGAGGGCTTCAGGGTGGTTTATATACAGAATAACAGATACCCGGGAGTGAGTTACAGACTGGAATGTAATCGAGGGGGTCGGGGTGGTTTATATATAGAATAACAGATACCCGGGAGTGAGTTACAGACTGGAATCTAATCGAGGGGTTCGGGGTGGTTTATATATAGAATAACAGATACCTGGGAATGAGTTACAGACTGGAATCTAATCTAGGGGTTCAGGGTGGTTTATATATAGAGTAACAGATAGCCGGGAGTGAGTTACAGACTGGAATGTAATCGAGGGGGTCGGGGTGGTTTATATATAGAATAACAGATACCCGGGAGTGAGTTACAGACTGAAATCTAATCGAGGGGTTCGGGGTGATTTATATATAGAATAACAGATACCCGGGAGTGAGTTACAGACTGGAATCTAATCAAGGCGTTTGGGTGGTTTATATACAGAATAACAGATACCCGGGAGTGAGTTACAGACTGGAATGTAATCGAGGGGGTTGGGGTGGTTTATATATAGAATAACAGATACCCGGGAGTGAGTTACAGACTGGAATCAAATCAAGGGGTTTGGGGTGGTTTATATATAGAATAACAGATACCCGGGTGTGAGTTACAGACTGGAATCTAATCTAGGGGTTCGGGGTGGTTTATATATAGAATAACAGATACCCGGGAGTGAGTTACAGACTGGAATCTAATCGAGGGGTTCGGGGTTTTTTATATATAGAATAACAGATACCCGGGAGTGAGTTACAGACTGGAATCTAATCGAGGGGTTCAAGGTGGTTTATATACAGAATAACACGGTATTCAGAATACAGGGCAGCACGGTAGCATGGTGGTTAGCATAAATGCTTCACAGCTCCAGGGTCCCAGGTTCGATTCCCGGCTGGGTCACTCTCTGTGCGGAGTCTGCACGTCCTCCCCGTGTGTGCGTGGGTTTCCTCCGGGTGCTCCGGTTTCCTCCCACAGTCCAAAGATGTGCGGGTTAGGTGGATTGGCCATGCTAAAAATTGCCCGTAGTGTCCTAAAAAGTAAGGTTAAGGGGTGGGGGGTTGTTGGGTTACCGGTATAGGGTGGACACGTGGGTTTGAGTAGGGTGATCATGGCTCGGCAGAACATCGAGGGCCGAAGGGCCTGTTCTGTGCTGTACTGTTCTATGTTCTAACAGATACCCGGGTGTGAGTTACAGACTGGAATCTAATCGAGGGGTTCGGGGTGGTTTATATATAGAATAACAGATACCCGGGAGTGAGTTACAGACTGGAATCTAATCGAGGGTTTTCGGTGGTTTATATATAGAATAACAGTTACCCGGGAGTGAGTTGCAGTCTGGAATCTAATCGAGGGGTTCGGGGTGGTTTATATATAGAATAACAGATACCCGGGAGTGAGTTACAGACTGGAATCTAATAGAGGGGTTCAGGGTGGTTTATATACAGAATAACAGATACCCGGGAGTGAGTTACAGACTGGAATCTAATCGAGGGGGTCGGGGTGGTTTATATATAGAATAACAGATACCCGGGAGTGAGTTACAGACTGGAATCTAATCGAGGGGTTCGGGGTGGTTTATATATAGAATAACAGATACCTGGGAATGAGTTACAGACTGGAATCTAATCTAGGGGTTCAGGGTGGTTTATATATAGAATAACAGATACCCGGGAGTGAGTTACAGACTGGAATCTAATCGAGGGCTTCAGGGTGGTTTATATACAGAATAACAGATACCCGGGAGTGAGTTACAGACTGGAATGTAATCGAGGGGGTCGGGGTGGTTTATATATAGAATAACAGATACCCGGGAGTGAGTTACAGACTGGAATCTAATCGAGGGGTTCGGGGTGGTTTATATATAGAATAACAGATACCTGGGAATGAGTTACAGACTGGAATCTAATCTAGGGGTTCAGGGTGGTTTATATATAGAGTAACAGATAGCCGGGAGTGAGTTACAGACTGGAATGTAATCGAGGGGGTCGGGGTGGTTTATATATAGAATAACAGATACCCGGGAGTGAGTTACAGACTGAAATCTAATCGAGGGGTTCGGGGTGATTTATATATAGAATAACAGATACCCGGGAGTGAGTTACAGACTGGAATCTAATCAAGGCGTTTGGGTGGTTTATATACAGAATAACAGATACCCGGGAGTGAGTTACAGACTGGAATGTAATCGAGGGGGTTGGGGTGGTTTATATATAGAATAACAGATACCCGGGAGTGAGTTACAGACTGGAATCTAATCAAGGGGTTTGGAGTGGTTTATATATAGAATAACAGATACCCGGGTGTGAGTTACAGACTGGAATCTAATCTAGGGGTTCGGGGTGGTTTATATATAGAATAACAGATACCCGGGAGTGAGTTACAGACTGGAATCTAATCGAGGGGTTCGGGGTTTTTTATATATAGAATAACAGATACCCGGGAGTGAGTTACAGACTGGAATCTAATCGAGGGGTTCAGGGTGGTTTATATATATAATAACAGATACCTGGGAGTGAGTTACAGACTGGAATCTAATCGAGGGGATCGGGGTGGTTTATATATGGAATAACAGATACCCGGGAGTGAGTTACAGACTGGAATCTAATCGAGGGGTTCGGGGTGGTTTATATATAGAATAACAGATACCCGGGAGTGAGTTACAGACTGGAATCTAATCGAGGGGTTTGGGGTGGTTTATATATAGAATAACAGATACCCGGGAGTGAGTTACAGACTGGAATCTAATCGAGGGATTTGTGGGGTTTATATATAGAATAACAGATACCCGGGAGTGAGTTACAGACTGGAATCTAATCGAGGGGTTCAGGGTGGTTTATATATGGAATAACAGATACCCGGGAGTGAGTTACAGATTGGAATCTAATCGAGGGGGTCGGGGTGGTTTATATATAGAATAACAGACACCTGGGTACAGGGTGGTTTGAGACTGGACAGGAAAGGTTACTGAAGTGGTCAATAATTGGTCACTTAAGGGCCTCAATTGGATCAAGCCAAGGCCCTTTCCCTCAGTGTAAAATTGCCGAGGTGTCGAGTTGAGTTGGAACCCAGCTGGAAGCCTATCTGTTCCCACACTCAGCCCCACCTACAAATCTGCTGGCAGGGGTGTGTGAAGTTCAGGCCTGATAAATCTGCTTCGTCCTCACCTTTCACCCCACGAGCATTCACAGAGAAAAGATCATCCACCAGCTGACGCACATTCCCCTTCCCCAAGCAGTCTGAACGGACCATTCCTCAATAACAGCACTCCACACACAAGGACAGCAGCTGGAACAACCTTCCCTTTCACCTCCTCTTCTGACCACCACGGACACCAATCATGTCTTCCAGATGAATCAGCAATTTACAGGTGCTCCCAGCCTGGTCTGCTCTGCACCTTGCGCAACACCGCCGTTCATTCCGTGAGCGTGACCCCAAGCTTCCCATCACTTGTTATTTTAATTCTCCATCCTGCTCCCAGTCTGATCTCTCTGTCCTGATTGGCTCCTTGCTCCAATGAAGCTCAATTGAAGATTAAGGATACAGCACCTCGACTTTCAGGGGCAGCTAGTGGTGAAGACGTTTACACTTCCTCGAGGCACCTCTTTTGTTTCTTTACTTCTCCCACTAACCTCCTCGATGTCTTGCACCATCAACCCTTTTGTTATTTCCACCCAGTTACCGGCCTTCCCCACAGCTCTTTCCCCAACCCCATCCCATTTATCGTTTATATCCTGCTACATTGCTAAAAGTTTCCAATTCTGGTGCAAGGTCATCGAATTGAAATGTGAACTCTGTGTCTCTCTCTGCACAGGCACTGCCAGACCTGTTGAGTATTTACAGCACTTTCTGCTTTTAAATCATCCCTTTCAAATCATTAAATGGGTGTTACTCTGGTCGCCAGCCCTCCTGTCACTGGGACCACTCATTCACTCTGTCAAAACCTTGCATGATTCTTAACATCTTTATCAAATCTACCCCTTAGTCGTCCCTGCTCAAGGAGAACGACTCCAGCTTCTCATCTCTGTCCGTGTTACTGTAGCCCCTCATCCCTGGTTCCATCCGAGTAAATCTCCTCCGCACCGTCTCGGCGGCACGTCCTCACCCCCGCACCTCCTGTCAAAGGGTGCCATTTCCCACTTCTCTGCCCATTTCCCCAGCCTGTGGCCACGTTCCTGAAACCTGGGACAACCCCCCATCCCCGTCCAGGACATGACTATCCATTCTCCAGCTCGCCGAGTGCTTTGGTCCCTCAGTCAAATCCCTCTCCGACACACCAGGCAACAATTAACCGTGTCGCTGGAAAAAAATGTGAAATTTATAGTCTCCCAAATGCCTAATTCTAGAAAGCACTTAGTTCCCCAATTCAAGCTGTCTCATGTCCTGGCCAACCTGAACCACAAACATATTCAAAAATAATCAATTGTCCAAGTGTTCCATTTTCTACAAAGCTGTTTTTCCCTGGACTGTAAACCCATTAAAACAGCACAACTCACAACTTTGCAGCAGATGTTTGGGCTTTTATTTAATGGGATCTTTGGAAAACAATCTGAATTTATGGTATAGGCCTCGATGAGGCCAAGGAATCTGTTGACAATTTTCCAACATCCCTTTTTACCAAGTGAAACATTGTCCGGGGGAGGGGGGGGGGGGCTGTTTCACTACACGCCCCAAACCTGGGGCACTGGAAATGGATAAAGAGACAATGGATACTCCAGTCCTGCTCTCTGGGGTTACCTGGCGTATCGATCCTGGCTACCCCGCTCATTCCCAATTTTCCCAAATCCCCGGATTACTCAATGCCACTGACGCACCGCATTTCTGTCTCATGTTCAAATTTACAAACCTGATTTTGTTCAACTTCTGGCTGTTAACTGCACAAAAAACCAGAGGCTGGATTCACCGTATTTCAGACAAAGTGCGGAGGATCGGTTGCGGATTATGACAAAAAAAATCAGCAGCCCCCCCCCCCCCCCTCACTGATCCTGTGACCGTTACCAGCCGGGCCGCGTAAAACACCGGGGCTCCCACGTTAAAGCGGCTGCCGAATGACTGGGTCCGTGGTCGCGCATGCGCACGGTGACGACTGGCAGCGGTCACGACCTGCCGAATAGTGACCCCCCCTGGCCAACCCCCCCTTGTCCCTCCAGCCAGCAGCACAGACCCCGCCCGGCTTTGTCAGCGCTGTACACAGTCCGCAGTCCCCACGCCGGGTTCCCGACCATTGAGACCACAGGCCCCCCACGCAGTCAGGAATTCGGCCCATCGGGGGCGGAGCATCAGGGGAGGGCCTTCAGGTGAGGCGTTATAGCCGCTCCAACGGCATTCAGAGCGCGCAGCGATAACGCCGCTTCGGAGGGGACGGAGCTTCCGACAACCTGGACAAACAGACGCCGCCCTGATTTGGGCGCAAAAAGGGATTCTTGGCCTGATCGCCGAAATCCATAAACTAGGCTGACACGCTGACATTCCCAATACAGTACTGAGGGAGTGCCGCACTGTCAGAGGGTCAGTACTGAGGGAGTGCCTGCACTGTCAGAGGGTCAGTACTGAGGGAGTGCCGCACTGTCAGAGGGTCAGTACTGAGGGAGTGCCGCACTGTCAGAGGGTCAGTACTGAGGGAGTGCTGCACTGTCAGAGGGTCAGTACTGAGGGAGTGCCGCACTGTCAGAGGAGTCAGTACTGAGGGAGTGCTGCACTGTCAGAGGGTCAGTACTGAGGGAGTGCCGCACTGTCAGAGGGTCAGTACTGAGGGAGTGCCGCACTGTCAGAGGGTCAGTACTGAGGGAGTGCCGCACTGTCAGAGGGTCAGTACTGAGGGAGTGCCGCACTGTCAGAGGGTCAGTACTGAGGGAGTGCCGCACTGTCAGAGGGTCAGTACTGAGGGAGTGCTGCACTGTCAGAGGGTCAGTACTGAGGGAGTGCTGCGCTGTCAGAGGGTCAGTACTGAGGGAGGGCTGCGCTGTCAGAGGGTCAGTACTGAGGGAGTGCTGCGCTGTCAGAGGGTCAGTACTGAGGGAATGCTGCACTGTCAGAGGGTCAGTACTGAGGGAGTGCTGCACTGTCAGAGGGTCAGTACTTGAGGGAGTGCTGCACTGTCAGAGGGTCAGTACTGAGGGAGAGCCGCACTGTCAGAGGGTCAGTACTGAGGGAGTGCTGCACTGTTAGAGGGTCAGTACTGAGGGAGTGCTGCACTGTCAGAGGGTCAGTACTGAGGGAGTGCTGCACTGTCAGAGGGTCAGTACTGAGGGAGTGCTGCACTGTCAGAGGGTCAGTACTGAGGGAGTGCCGCACTGTCAGAGGGTCAGCACTGAGGGAGCGCTGCACTGTCAGAGGGTCAGTACTGAGGGAGTGCTGCACTGTCAGAGGGTCAGTACTGAGGGAGTGCTGCACTGTCAGAGGGTCAGTACTGAGGGAGTGCCGCACTGTCAGAGGGTCAGTACTGAGGGAGTGCTGCACTGTCAGAGGGTCAGTACTGAGGGAGTGCCGCACTGTCAGAGGGTCAGTACTGAGGGAGTGCCGCACTGTCAGAGGGTCAGTACTGAGGGAGTGCCGCACTGTCAGAGGGTCAGTACTGAGGGAGTGCCGCACTGTCAGAGGGTCAGTACTGAGGGAATGCTGCACTGTCAGAGGGTCAGTACTGAGGGAGCGCTGCACTGTCAGAGGGTCAGTACTGAGGGAGTGCCGCACTGTCAGAGGGTCAGTACTGAGGGAGTGCTGCACTGTCAGAGGGTCAGTACTGAGGGAGTGCCGCACTGTCAGAGGGTCATTACTGAGGGAGTGCTGCACTGTCAGAGGGTCAGTACTGAGGGAGGCCGCACTGTCAGAGGGTCAGTACTGAGGGAGTGCCGCACTGTCAGAGGGTCAGTACTGAGGGAGTGCCGCACTGTCAGAGGGTCAGTACTGAGGGAATGCTGCACTGTCAGAGGGTCAGTACTGAGGGAGCGCTGCACTGTCAGAGGGTCAGTACTGAGGGAGTGCCGCACTGTCAGAGGGTCAGTACTGAGGGATTGCTGCACTGTCAGAGGGTCAGTACTGAGGGAGTGCCGCACTGTCAGAGGGTCAGTACTGAGGGAGTGCCGCACTGTCAGAGGGTCAGTACTGAGGGAGTGCTGCACTGTCAGAGGGTCAGTACTGAGGGAGTGCTGCACTGTCAGAGGGTCAGTACTGAGGGAGTGCTGCACTGTCAGAGGGTCAGTACTGAGGGAGTGCTGCACTGTCAGAGGGTCAGTACTGAGGGAGTGCTGCACTGTCAGAGGGTCAGTACTGAGGGAGTGCCGCACTGTCAGAGGGTCAGTACTGAGGGAGTGCCGCATTGTCAGAGGGTCAGTACTGAGGGAGCGCCGCACTGTCAGAGGGTCAGTACTGAGGGAGTGCCGCACTGTCAGAGGGTCAGTACTGAGGGAGTGCTGCACTGTCAGAGGGTCAGTACTGAGGGACTGCCGCACTGTCAGAGGGTCAGTACTGAGGGAGTGCCGCACTGTCAGAGGGTCAGTACCGAGGGAGTGCCGCACTGTCAGAGGGTCAGTACTGAGGGAGTGCTGCACTGTCAGAGGGTCAGTACTGAGAGAGTGCTGCACTGTCAGAGGGTCGGTACTGAGGGAGTGCCGCACTGTCAGAGGGTCAGTACTGAGGGAGTGCTGCACTGTCAGAGGGTCAGTACTGAGGGAGTGCTGCACTGTCAGAGGGTCAGTACTGAGGGAGTGCTGCACTGTCAGAGGGTCAGTACTGAGGGAGTGCTGCACTGTCAGAGGGTCAGTACTGAGGGAGTGCCGCATTGTCAGAGGGTCAGTACTGAGGGAGCGCCGCACTGTCAGAGGGTCGGTACTGAGGGAGTGCCGCACTGTCAGAGGGTCGGTACTGAGGGAGTGCTGCACTGTCAGAGGGTCAGTACTGAGGGAATGCTGCACTGTCAGAGGGTAAGTACTGAGGGAGCGCTGCACTGTCAGAGGGTCAGTACTGAGGGAGTGCCGCACTGTCAGAGGGTCAGTACTGAGGGACTGCCGCACTGTCAGAGGGTCAGTACTGAGGGAGTGCCACACTGTCAGAGGGTCAGTACCGAGGGAGTGCCGCACTGTCAGAGGGTCAGTACTGAGGGAGTGCCGCACTGTCAGAGGGTCAGTACTGAGGGAGTGCCGCACTGTCAGAGGGTCAGTACTGAGGGGGTGCCGCACTGTCAGAGGGTCAGTACTGAGGGAGTGCCGCACTGTCAGAGAGTCAGTACTGAGGGAGTGCCGCACTGTCAGAGGGTCAGTACTGAGGGAGTGCTGCACTGTCAGAGGGTCAGTACTGAGGGAGTGCTGCACTGTCAGAGGGTCAGTACTGAGGGAGTGCTGCACTGTCAGAGGGTCAGTACTGAGGGAGTGCTGCACTGTCAGAGGGTCAGTACTGAGGGAGTGCTGCACTGTCAGAGGGTCAGTACTGAGGGAGTGCCGCACTGTCAGAGGGTCAGTACTGAGGGAATGCTGCACTGTCAGAGGGTCAGTACTGAGGGAGTGCCGCACTGTCAGAGGGTCAGTACTGAGGGAGTGCTGCACTGTCAGAGGGTCAGTACTGAGGGAGTGCTGCACTGTCAGAGGGTCAGTACTGAGGGAGTACTGCTGTGTCAGAGGGTCAGTACTGAGGGGGTGCTGCACTGTCAGAGGGTCAGTACTGAGGGAGTGCCGCACTGTCAGAGGGTCAGTACCGAGGGAGTGCTGCACCGTCAGAGGGTCAGTACTGAGGGAGCGCTGCACTGTCAGAGGGTCAGTACTGAGGGAGTGCTGCACTGTCAGAGGGTCAGTACTGAGGGGGTGCTGCACTGTCAGAGGGTCAGTACTGAGGGAGTGCTGCACTGTCAGAGGGCCAGTACTGAGGGGGTGCTGCACTGTCAGAGGGTCAGTACTGAGGGGGTGCTGCACTGTCAGAGGGTCAGTACTGAGGGAGTGCTGCACTGTCAGAGGGTCAGTACTGAGGGAGTGCTGCACTGTCAGAGGGTCAGTACTGAGGGAGTGCTGCACTGTCAGAGGGTCAGTATTGAGAGGGTGCTGCACTGTCAGAGGGTCAATATTGAGGGAGTGCTGCACTGTCAGAGGGTCAGTACTGAGGGAGTGCTGCACTGTCAGAGGGTCAGTACTGAGGGGGTGCTGCACTGTCAGAGGGTCAGTACTGAGGGAGTGCTGCTGTGTCAGAGGGTCAGTACTGAGGGAGTGCCGCACTGTCAGAGGGTCAGTACCGAGGGAGTGCTGCACTGTCAGAGGGTCAGTACTGAGGGGGTGCTGCACTGTCAGAGGGTCAGTACTGAGGGAGTGCCGCACTGTCAGAGGGTCAGTACCGAGGGAGTGCTGCACTGTCAGAGGGTCAGTACTGAGGGGGTGCTGCACTGTCAGAGGGTCAGTACTGAGGGAGTGCCACACTGTCAGAGGGTCAGTACTGAGGGAGTGCCGCACTGTCAGAGGGTCAGTACTGAGGGAGTGCTGCACTGTCAGAGGGTCAGTACTGAGGGGGTGCTGCACTGTCAGAGGGTCAGTACTGAGGGAGTGCCGCACTGTCAGAGGGTCAGTACTGAGGGAGTGCTGCACTGTCAGAGGGTCAGTACTGAGGGAGTGCTGCACTGTCAGAGGGTCAGTACTGAGGGAGTGCCGCACTGTCAGAGGGTCAGTACTGAGGGAGTGCCGTACTGTCAGAGGGTCAGTACTGAGGGAGTGCTGCACTGTCAGAGGGTCAGTACTGAGGGAGTGCCGTACTGACAGAGGGTCAGTACTGAGGGAGTGCTGCACTGTCAGAGGGTCAGTACTGAGGGAGTGCTGCACTGTCAGAGGGTCAGTACTGAGTGAGTGCTTCACTGTCAGAGGGTCAGTACTGAGGGAGTGCCGCACTGTCAGAGGGTCAGTACTGAGGGAGTGCTGCCCTGTGAGAGGGTCAGTACTGAGGGAGTGCCGCACTGTCAGAGGGTCAGTACTGAGAGAGTGCTGCACTGTCAGAGGGTCAGTACTGAGCGAGTGCCGCACTGTCAGAGGGTCAGTACTGAGGGAGTGCCGCACTGTCAGAGGGTCAGTACTGAGGGAGTGCTGCACTGTCAGAGGGTCAGTACTGAGGGAGTGCCGCACTGTCAGAGAGTCAGTACTGAGGGAGTGCCGCACTGTCAGAGGGTCAGTACTGAGGGAGTGCCGCACTGTCAGAGGGTCAGTACTGAGGGAGTGCTGCACTGTCAGAGGGTCAGTACTGAGGGAGTGCCGCACTGTCAGAGGGTCAGTACTGAGGGAGTGCCGCACTGTCAGAGGGTCAGTACTGAGGGAGTGCTGCACTGTCAGAGGGTCAGTACTGAGGGAGTGCTGCACTGTCAGAGGGTCAGTACTGAGGGAGTGCTGCACTGTCAGAGGGTCAGTACTGAGCGAGTGCCGCACTGTCAGAGGGTCAGTACTGAGGGAGTGCCGCACTGTCAGAGGGTCAGTACTGAGGGAGTGCTGCACTGTCAGAGGGTCAGTACTGAGGGAGTGCCGCACTGTCAGAGAGTCAGTACTGAGGGAGTGCCGCACTGTCAGAGGGTCAGTACTGAGGGAGTGCCGCACTGTCAGAGGGTCAGTACTGAGGGAGTGCTGCACTGTCAGAGGGTCAGTACTGAGGGAGTGCCGCACTGTCAGAGGGTCAGTACTGAGGGAGCGCTGCACTGTCAGAGGGTCAGTACTGAGGGAGTGCTGCACTGTCAGAGGGTCAGTACTGAGGGAGTGCTGCACTGTCAGAGGGTCAGTACTGAGGGAGTGCTGCACTGTCAGAGGGTCAGTACTGAGGGAGTGCCGCACTGTCAGAGGGTCAGTACTGAGGGAGTGCTGCACTGCCATAGATGCCGACGTTTTGGCCTTTGCCTCCCTGGTGGCCCGGAGATGGATTTTGCTGGGAGGGAGGGACTCGGAGCCTCCAACGTCCAGGATGTGGCCCACTGACAGGGCCGGGTTTCTCAGGCTGGAGAACATTAAGTTCACCTTAAGGGGTTCAATCCAGGGGTTCGCTCGGAGGTGTCAGCCGTTCATCGACTTCTTTAAGGAAAACTGGTGTCAGCAGAAGATGGTGGGAGGGGGAACGGGGAAATCGGGGGGGGGGGGGGCATAAGTGGAGAATAAGGGCAGTGAATCTAATATTGGGTAGCAGAGAGTTTGGGTGGGGGAAAGTTGGCTTTGTTACAGTGGGGTTTTAGCGTGTGTCGGATCGCTCTGTTATTTAGAATGTTGAAATGTTAAAATGTTAAAATCATAAATGCCTTTACAGACGGTGAAGATGACGATCCTCCCGAGATTCCTGTTTATTTTTCAGTGTCTCCCTATCTTCATTCCGCGGTCCTTCTTTAAAAGAATCAATAAAATCATCCTGGGATTTGTTTGGGTGGGGAAGTCCCCGCGGGTAAAGAGAGGTTGCTGGAATGGAACCTTAGCGAGGGGGGACTGGCGTTGCCGAACCTCAGCAAGTACTACTGGGCGGCTAACATTTTTTTTTTAATAAATGTTTTTATTCAGTTTTCATATTTTATATTGAACAAATTACAAATTGTTAGGAGAGAGAAAAAAAAAACAAACACGCAAAAATTAACATACATATTTACAGGTAAGCATCTTCGTAGTAGTAACTGCGCCCCCCCCCCCCCCCCCCCTCCCCCTCAACATGTTTATTTAGTTTGGTTTTGGGCCTTAGCTAGCCATCGAACCCCCGTAACGAACCTGTAGCCCCCCCCCCCCCCTCCCGCTACCTTCCCCCGACTATTCTTCCTCTTGTACATTGGCCACAAATAGGTCCCGGAACAGTTGCATGAATGGCTCCCACGTTCTGTGGAAGCCGTCGTCCGACCCTCGGATGGCAAATTTGATTTTCTCCATTTGGAGAGATTCCGAGAGGTCGGACAGCCAGTCCGCAGCTCTGGGCGGTGCTGCTGACCGCCAGCCAAACAGGATTCTACGGCGGGCGATCAGGGAGGCAAAGGCAAGGGCGTTTGCCCTCCTCCCCAGGAATAGATCTGGCTGTTCTGAAACCCCGAAGACCGCCACTATCGGGCATGGCTCCACCCTCACTCCCACCACTTTGGACATAACCTCGAAGAAGGCTGTCCAGTACTCCACGAGTCTGGGGCAAGACCAGAACATGTGGGCGTGGTTGGCCGGGCCTCTTTGGCACCGTTCACATCTGTCTTCCACCTCCGGGAAGAACCTACTCATACGGGTTCTTGTTAAGTGGGCTCTATGTACCACTTTTAGTTGCGTCAGGCTGAGCCTTGCGCACGTGGAGGTGGAGTTGACCCTATGCAGTGCTTCGCTCCAGAGTCCCCACCCTATCTCCATCCCCAGGTCGTCCTCCCATTTCCTCCTTGTTGCGTCCAGTACGGTGTCGTCCCTATCTACCAGTCGGTCATACATGTCACTACAGTTCCCTTTCTCTAGGATACTTGCGTCCAGTAGGTCTTCCAGTAGTGTCTGTCGTGGCGGTTGTGGGTACGTCCTTGTCTCCTTTCGTAGGAAGTTTTTGAGCTGCAGGTACCGTAGCTCGTTCCCCCCAGCTAGCTGAAATTTCTCTGTCAGTTCGTCCAGTGTTGCGATCCTGTCGTCCGTGTATAGGTCCCTGACTGTCAGTGTCCCCCCGTCCTGCCTCCACCTTTTGAAGGTGGCGTCGGTCAGTGCTGGTTTGAACCTATGGTTGTTGCAGATGGGAGCTTTGTCCGACATTTTGGTCAGGCCAAGTTGTTGCCGCAGTTGGTTCCAGGATTGGAGGGTGGCTGTCACCACTGGGCTGCTGGAGTGTTTTTTGGGTGGGGATGGGAGTGCTGCCGTGGCGAGGGCCCGGAGGGAGGTTCCCATGCAGGAGGCCTCCTCCGCACGCACCCACTCAGCTTCTGGCTCCTGGATCCATCCCCTTACTCGCTCGGCTGTTGCTGCCCAGCTGGGCGGCTAACATAGCCATGATAAGGAAATGGATGGTGGGTACGGGGTCGGTTTGGGAGCGGGTGGAGGCTGCTTCGTGCAGGGGCACCAGCTTGGCAGCCCTGGTCATGGCTCCCCTGCCGCTCCCGCCGGCCAGGTACTCCACCAGCCCTATAGTGGTGGCGGCTCTGCAGATTTGGGGCCAATGAAGGAAGCATGCAGGGGGGAAGTGGGAGCGTCGGTCTGGTCCCCAATATGTGACTGTAGCCACCTGGGGTGGCCACATCCCGATTCCAAAATGGACATTCGCAAAGAGTGCAGGGAAAAATGGACAACACTAGGGAAAACAAGCAGGTACAAGGCTTCCTGTGTATTAAGATTTGCAGAACCCAGACAGAACTGAAACCAATATCCATTAGCATATTAATGAGCTATCTCCGGAGATAAAAAGGACACATTGAAACAATCGAGACCAGGACAGACTCCCCGGCGCCAGTGGGAGCTAAAACAAAGGCAGGCAACGGCCACATAGGGCCCAACGATCAGGGAACAACTCTGGTATTGGAGAAAATCGATAGGAACGATTGGGACATGGTCCAATTAATTGGGGCCAAGTCCGGGGACCGCCCAGAAGGGCGCGAAACCCCTGGGGGCTATCAAACAGAGTCCCCAAGGTCAGTTCGCGCTCTTGGCTAGCAGCTGCACCAGAACAATTAAGTTTAAGGTCAACGCACGCTACGGGATAGATGCTCCTAGCTACTATTCCGTACCAATTCGAAGCCAGCAGTATCAGAACCGGACAACGGCCATTGTTCCTCTGACTGAGTGGGCCACTCGAAGCTAAGTATAGGCTTTAGTAGCAGTTGTAGTTTAGCGAGTAGAGTTTGTGCAGGAGTAATAATTAACTGTGTGTAAATAAATGTGTATTGATTTCAAACTTACTAACTGGTGTATCGAGTCATTGATCAGTACTTGGCTTTGAACCTTGTGGCGGTATCAAAAGGATACCTGGCGACTCTTGAGCAAAGGTAATTAAAACAGAGCAAATTAAGGGAAAGCATAACGAGCAACAGACAGCCACCGATTTGTCCCGGGGAAGATGGATGGCGGGTTTCGAGCGTGGCGGAGGGCGCGGGTGGGAAGGATGGGCGACTTGTTCCTGGAAGGGAGCTTCGCGCTGGAGGAGAAGTTCGGGCTGGCGAGGGGGAATGACTTTCGATACTTGCAGGTGCGGGATTTTGTACGTAGACAGGTCCCGTCCTTTCCACGCCTTCCACCAAGGGGGATCCAGGACAGGGTAGTTTCCAGGGGTGAGGTAGGAGAGGGGAGAGCCTCAGATATTTATAAGGAGCTTATGGGAGTGGAGGACACAGGGACTGAGGAACTGAAACTCAAGTGGGAGGAGGAGCTTGGGGGGCAGTTGGAGGGAGGCGTATGGGCAGACGCTCTGAGGAGGGTAAATGCAACCGCAACATGTGCCAGGCTCGGCCTGATTCAGTTCAAGGTGGTTCACCGGGACCACATGACGATGGCTCGGATGAGCAAATTCTTTGAGCTGAAGGACAAGTGTGCTAGATGTGGGGGAGGACCGGCGAACCATGTCCACATGTTCTGGGCGTGTCCAAAACTCAGGGGATACTGGCAGGGATTTGCGGATGTCACATCCCGGGTACTGAAAACAAGGGTGGCGATGAGTCCAGAGGTGGCGTTCTTTGGGGTGTCGGAGGACCCGGGGGTCCAGAAGGGGATAAAGGCCGACGTTATGGCCTTTGATTCCCTGGTAGCCCGGCGACGAATACTGTTGGCCTGGAAGGACTCAAAGCACCCAAAGACCGAAATATGGCTGTCGGACATGGCAAGCTTTCTCGGCTTGGAAAAAATCAAGTTGGCCTCCCGAGGATCACTATCGGGGTTCGCCCGGAGGTGGCAACCGTTCATCGACTTCTTCGCGGGGAACTAATCGTCAGCGGGGGGGGGGG